>NC_052484.1:18583978-18646988 GCF_009730915.1 Dioscorea cayenensis subsp. rotundata
TGTTAGATGTATTGTTGTATTGCCTATATATGTATATGTGTATATATATGTATAAACATATATGTATACTTATCATATTCTATATGTAGACCCAAAGGGTCACTCATGTAAGATGTTCAAGCATATACACTTGTTCCATTCTCTCTCTCATCCTCCTTCTAACAGTTTGTTTGTTCTAATCCTAAAAGGAGAAGCGGTTACTTTGAAAACTCACTGTGTTAAAAAGGAGCACTTGAAAGCATTTATTGATGAGATTATGAAATTTTATCAGGATTATTGAAATCTTCTCTTAATTAACTATGTTTTAAGTCTTTGCACTTTTGGTTTTTCTATGGTCTAATTTATTTGTTATTTGTTTTTTATTATATAAAATTATTAATTAAAGTTAAATTGCTTTAAAGTCAAATTTTCTTTTTTTTTAAATATTAAAAAAGGTTTAGATAAATTTGAGTATATACCTATTAATTAATTTAGAAAATAAATTTTTAATTATCTTTATTTGCACCCTTTGATCTTACACAGTAGAAGAGGAATGTATGTAATAAATTTTTTATAAACTTATTCGTGTACATGAGATATCGATCCATTTGAACTCTTATTTATTTTTTAATTTTTTAACGATGTGAAAGGCACTCTCACACCTTATTTTTGGTTTAATCATATACTAGAAGAGAGTCGAATCCTCAACCTCTCATGTAAATTCATATTTTTTTTTTTTATTTCAGATGTGATTTGCTGATGTTACAAAATAATCATCTAAAAAAGACATAAAAAACCATTTTTTTTTTTTGCAAATGGGTTTATTTTATAAAATACCTAATAATATGTATTGCAAAGAAAATATTATATTAACACAAAATTAGAAAAATCATCCCCAAAAAAACATTGGTAGTCCAATATGGAACTCCCCATAATACACGCAAGAGGGCAATGATTCAAAACTTTGAATCCCACAATATTATTTATGCACTGTTCAGTACTATAAAATATTGTTTATCCATTATGCACTGGGATCCCAATATGGGTCCTATGTGAAAAGTCATATTTTTCCACCCCTCTAAGATTACATGATAGGAGAGATTTACTATTGTGGGGTTATGGTCTGATATACCATCCTAGACACACATGATAGTCTGTCATTACCCCTCGTGTTAATCTGCTTTACATGACATATTTTTTATGGGTTGTTAAGCCACTGTAATTAATGTAATTAATGCATATGGTAATGCATTTCCATATATATATATATATGCTTATCCTTTTGACAACATTTTCTGCTTATCATTTTTTTACGGTAATTGTCGGAAAAAAAATCATCCAAAAAAAATTTTAGAGGTGATAAAATAAATTTTGCTATTTTTGCAAGAATAGCATGTAAAAACCGTAAATTATTTAGTTGACTAATTACGTGCCACCCTATAGCCAACGAATCTCTTGCACCTTCTCAAGTGACAACTCAAATTTGCAAGTTGGACTAAATAAAACAAAGGGAAAATTAATAGTCAAACTACAACTTACCAAATAATATAGGTGACATTACGAATGACTCTTAAAATATAATTTTAGAAACGCATACATGCTAACCACTATCAAGTAAACATAAATAAAAAAACAAAATTCTGTTTATTGAAATATACTAAGTTTCTCAAACCTTGTTTTGTCAACTCCATCACCACATAGTTATAATGACTTAAGTTTTCACAATATTAACTATATATTAAAAGGTTTTTTCACTCAATATATGTAACACTATAAATTCTTTTAAGGAGTGTATGTGTGTAAGAGATTGGTATTATTATTATTATTATTATTATTATTGTATTATTATTATTATTATTATTATATTCCCTTCAAGTAGCTATCAATGAATTAATTCACTCATACATTTTTCAGTATAAAAAAAAAACTTTTTCTCAAATCTTTTCAATAAATATATAAATTTAGTTTGTTAGCGTTTTAAGTGAGGATGTGGGGAAAAAATTATATATGTGTGTATATATATATATGAGAGGGGTTATAGTATATCCAGAAGGTAGAACAACCTTTCATATTAAAAAGGAATAGAAAAAAATATCACAACATGGCAAGAACGTGCATTTCAATTAGAAGAAGTCATTGCTGCCAACTTGTACAACTTTCACTATAAATACATACACATTAAAGTTGATAATACCATAAGACTCAAATTGGTATTCCAATAAACTTGCGAGCATGGATTTTTCAGTGACAAAAATATCCGAGTCCTTCTGTAAAACCTTGTGAATCAACACCGTGTAACACCACCCTTCCCCTCTCATCCTTTGGACAAATTTCCTACTTTAAGAGGCACTTTGCTTGAAACTTTGCTAGTGTTCAAATATGGCCAAGAACCAGAAAAGGTCATAAAGGATGCATTGTCTAAGGCTTTGGTTCACTACTATCCTGTGGCCGGAGATTTTTCAGTCTCTGATCAAGGAGAGTTAGAGATTGTTTGCAATTCTCGAGGAGCTTGGTTTGTTGAGGCCTCTGTTAATGGTAGATTGGAAGATTTCGATTATTTGGACGATCCTTATATTATTCCTAGGCACTATTTGATTCCTCAACCTCCTCCTGTGGTTGAAGACCCTACCAGTATTTTTTTTGCTTTTCAGGTTTGTATTATTAATTATAAATATATTATTGTGAGAGAAAAAGTTTATTGCTGTAGTTTTGATGTGGAATTCTTTCATTATTATATGAAAATGTTTTTTAAAAATAATTTTTATAATTAATGTTTTGCGAGTGCTTAATTTTATTTTTATGAAGTTTTTTTTTTTAAATTTGCTTATAAATTTTTGTTTGTCTTGAAAACATGTATAGATTCTCCAATTCTTAGCTTTCAATATTGTTACATGTCATAGATGTACATAAATTTCAGTTGATTATTATTTTAATGTATAAATTAGTTGTATGTAATGTTTTCAATTTGCAATATATATATATATATATTATCATCTAAGAAATATATATGTTAAATAAAATTATTGAACAAAAATTCTATTCTTTTATTTTATGTTTATTTTTCCATCACTTTTCTTTTTTTCTCTCTGTCAAAGTTATATCATTTATGCATATCAAATTTTTAATATATATAATTTTTTTTAATTTTGTTCATTAGAATATTACAAAAAACACAATAGCATTAACAATCCAGAGTCATTTGCTTCTCTTGTTCTATTCTAACACTAATCACATCCTATAATTTGTTTAATTTTTACCAAATTTATTTCTTTATTTCTTTTAACATAACCTGATTTAATGTTTCCCCCAAAATAAAAAAATAAAAAAAAAAAACTCCTTGTCTGTGACATGTTAATGTTTTGAGTCCGTTTATGTTGTTTTTTTTTCCTTTTTTAATTCTTATCTGTTTTTTATTATTAATTTTGTAATTTATCTATTTTTTAAAATTAATAATAATAATCTCCTAACTATTACTTACATAAACATTGGTGTGAATATATATAATTAAATTAAACAGGTGACAAAGTTCAAATGTGAAGGATTTGTAGTTGGCATGAGAACAAGTCACCTTATGTTTGATGGAGTAGGAGGAGCACAATTCTTGAGGGCAATTGGAGAAATGGCAAGAGGATACACCCAACCATCCATCCCTCCAATTTGGTCCAGGGCTGAAATGCCCATAAAGCCACAATTTTCACTTCCAAACAGCTCACCAATGCCACCACCACCACCATCATCATCTTCAGCTCTCATGACCCTACAAAGAAAATTCATAGACATCCCTCCACACCAAATCACCAAAATGAAGAACAAACTCATCAATCAAAAATGCTCCACATTTGATGTCCTTATTGCAAAGCTTTGGAGAAGTAAACTCAGAGCCATCAAAACCAACCCTGATGTTCTTGTCCAACTTGCCTTTGTTGTCAATGCAAGGAAATATTTGTCCTTAGAAGGATATTATGGTAATTGCCTATACATGAAGGAGATTGAAACTTCATGTGGGAAGGTTGCTAATGGTAGTTTTTCTGAGGTTGTGGAGTTGATACAAGATGCAAAGAGAGGCGTTGCAAGTGAGTTCAGTGCATGGGTTAGTGGTGGATGTCAAGCTAAAGACATGATAATGAAGTATGAGAAGCTAATTGTTAATGATTGGACTAACATAAGGTTTGAAGATGTGGATTATGGATGGGGAGCAGCAATGAGCATGATTCTTGTTGAAGATGTGCCTGCTCTTCCATCTTGCTTGTTCACTAAGACGCCGAAGATGCCGAATGGAGTTCGAATAGTTAGCAGTTGTGTCAGAGAAGAACATATGGAGGAGTTCGTCAAGCAAATGAACGATTTTGATGATTAAATTTTGATGAGGAGATTGAGTACTTCTTGTTGATTTTGATGTGCTCTTCAGTCATGTGTTTTGTTGTTTGCATGAATTATATGTTCTTCTGCAATTTGTTGTGCTGAAATAAATTTGTTTGTTTGTTTGTTTGTTTGTTTGTTTGAACTATATATATGCTCAATGATCTGTTAGATATGTTAGAGAAAAATCATTTCTACCTACTCTATCACAAACATGCAACATTAAATTATTTAAACCTTTGTCTTGGAATTACAGGCAAACACATCACATTAAATTCACTTGTAAATCAATTCAACCAACAATCATGACGCATAAAAAATATTTGGATTGACTTCTTCCTTATAACTAATTAATTAAATGGATGCATTTCATCTCTATTGGCATGAGCTCCCATTGTGGAGAGTGTTCATTTAATTAATTAAAAATAAAATAAAATAAACGCTCATACATATATGAAAAAATTTGGATTGACTTCCTCGATATATTAATTAGTTAAATCGAAACTTGAAAGACCACATAAAATAAGAGTATAAATGTTTATTGAGCTTATTCCATATCTGTGAATGTCCCTAATGTCGGCCGTTTGTTAGTTAAAAACTATATTACCTTTGTACTCTTCACATTTTATATATGGAAAAATGTAAAACAATATGAAAAAGGTGTTAAATAATGTTAGAAACACTATATTGTTTTTTTTTAAATTAATTAAATGGGTTTTGACATTTCATAATTCATATATATATATATATATATACAAAGGTTTTACATATCTACTTTTTTGTAATTATTTGTTGTTAAATTATAAGATAACTTCGTACTTTAGAAATATAATTTAAAATTAAATGAATTTTTTTAAAAACAATATAGTGTTTCTAACATTAAATATGTAATACATTTGTTTTTCAAGGTTAAATATGTAAATTTAGCCACTATATCCTCTTTTTACTTTTCTTGTTCCTAACAAATTACTTTTCTACAACAAGCACTCCCGTTTAAGGAATTATCATATAGCGTTATAGTGGCGTACGAATATCTTAGGAAAATCTCATACCATGCAATCATATAGGGGTGAAATTATTGTTTTTCCACATGAGACTCAGACTCACACTCGAGCGTAGTGAATAATATTAATGAACAGTATCTAAGCCAACGTAAGCCAAGTGTACAATGCATAATAGTACAAGGAACAGTACTGTGGGGAAAAGATTCGAACTTTACCCTTCCTCCTTGCACTCTTATGTTATATATATGGTATAATACCCTGGATAGTCCCTCTAATATAGTCAATTTGCCCCTTTGGTCCTTCTAATATAATTTGTCTTTATGAGGTCCCTGTAATTTAACATATTGTGAAATGTAAGTCATTCTCTCTAATATAGTTTGTCTTTAAGAGGTCCTCAGGAGGGACTTACATTTTACTGCATGTTAAAATACAAGGACTTTCTAGGGACAAAATATATTAGAGGGATTAAAGGGACAGACTGACTATATTAAAAGGACTAAATAGGGTATTATTCCTATATATATCATTGGGTGATTCAGTGGTTGACACACTCTTCTACTTTTTTCAATCCCAATAATTACTCTTCCAACTAAACATATTTTCCATTTTCATTAGTATGATTTCTGTTAGAGTGGAAGGTTGGTACTTGATTAAAAAAAAAGCATTTAAAAATATATAGATTTAAGGGTGAACTTTAGAGGAAAAAAAGCAAAACAAATAAAAAGTTTGAAAAAACTTACCCAATATTATAAAAAAGTCTAATTTATTAAAAAAAAAACACCTTCACTTTTTTTCCTTCAAATATGACATACATTTTTAACATTTTAACATATTTTTATTATATTTTTAATAAAGTAGATGAACCACTCATCTCAATCAATATTGTGAAATAAAGGTAATCCCTCAACAGAAAGAGTTACCATCCCTTTACAAATTTACAAATAAACACAATTACTAAAATTTAATTTCTTTAAATTAATTAGTTTATTAATGTTTTAGCGCAATAAATTTTACAAGTAAGTTTTAACTTTTGCGCTACGAAATTATTGAATAAAAGTTCTATTTTTTAATTTAATTTAATTTAATTTAATTTTATAATTCTTCCTTCTCTTCTATTTCAAAATCATATCATTTACTCATATTCAAATTTTTAATATAATTTTTAACCATTCTTTACATGAATATTACAAAAAAGACAAGAGTATCAATAGTCGCTTATCTTTTCCTTTTGTCCTTCTATTTCTTGCCACCAACTACATCCTATGATTTTAACTAATTTTTTAAAATTTAATTATTTAGTTAAGATCTTTGGTCATCTCTCTTCAATGATTGTATCTCTCTCTGGATAACTAGCAGTTTGTTCAGCAACTTAACTCTCCAGAAAACTTTTTTCACACAGCTACATTAGATGATTTATCTCCACTCTTGGGAGTAATTCCAGACTGCTCTAGTGATCAGGATAACTCCATCTATTGGTCACTGGAAAAAAGTGGAATTTTCTCAGTCAAATCTTTTTTACAAGTTCCTTAGATGGAGGCACGCGTAGTCCATTATATCCTCAGTTCTGGAAAAATAGATGCCCAAGTAAAATCTCTTTATTCTGTTAACTAGCTTGGGAGGATAAACTACTTACCCTTACAAATCTCTTCAAAAAAAAGATATAACCTCCAAAATGCCACATATACATGCGTGTTTTGCCACAAAGCTTCTGAGACAATAGAACATCTATTCATGGACTGTAAATTCTCGAAGCGAATTTGATCCTTTTTCAACCAATCTTTTAATTTGCTCTGATTTCCACAGAGCATTTCTAACATTTGGACCACCTGGATCCCATCCTTACAACCTCAAAGCATAACACTTTGGGACCTCAGTTCCAAAGCCATTATGTGGAATTTATGGATGGAACGAGACAATCGTGTTTTTCAAGTACTTGCTTCACCTTCTTATACTATAATGATTAAAATGGCTAGTATGCTTCTTTTTTGGTTTTCAACAGCTGCAGACAACCAATAACATTCTCTCAATGAGGTATCACAGAGAATTAAGCACTCTCTCAACTTCATAAGCGCCAGAGTCTCAAATCAAACCGGTAATACATATCATAACCTAGCCCTGGAGTAGGTCACTCCTTCTATCAGCTTGTGCAGGCCTGCGTTACCAGACGGTACGTGGACAGTGGACTCCACCATTGTTCTTTACTTGTTCTATTTTTCTCGTTTTGTTTCCTCTTGTTTTCTCAGTGCCTCACCTCTGGTGAGAGACTTCTGGTTCTCTTTCTCTCTTGTACTGTTCGTGTTTGTGTTTTCTGTCTTTTAATTCAATAAAATTGTAGTTTATCCATTTTTATAAAAAAAAGCCTGATTTAATTTTTTGTCAAAAATAAGAATAATAGTTTCCCATGAATTTATACATAAACATACTATGTGACAAAGTTCGCGTGTGATGGAATTGTGTTTGGCATGAGATCACATCACCACTTGTTTGATGGAGTTGGAGCATGGCAGTTCTTAGAAAGCAGTTGGAGAAATGGCAAGAGTACACAACCAACCAACTATTCCTCCAATTTAGTGCAGGACAGAAATGGCCATGAAGCCACAAACTTCACTAACAAACAATGAACTTCGACCCTCATTTTTTCAAAGTAGCCCATGAAGCCATTTCCATAATCCAACCTTTGGTAAGCATGGGATAATAAGATAACCTGGCATCCAGGCGATGCAATAAACTGAACACTACCATTTATGTGTTATGGGAGCCATAGAATCAGCTGATCACTTGTTTTTAGCTATCCTTTTGCAACATGTATTTGACACTTTTACGGTCTTCCTACTTCTAGGAATTTATAGGGAATTTGGATGATTGGCCTCAAATCCTCATGTAGAGACAACTGGAATAGTCTTATACGTGCAATTATTTGGAATATCTGAATTGAGAGAAATGACTAGGTCTTTAATCTTAAATGTGGAACACCTATCCCAGTTATAATTAAAATTATTCATTTGTTCATTCTTTGGGTGTCTATAATTCTTGAAGTAAAGAAGCAAAAATTGTAGAAGCCACTAAACATTGTTAAAAGAAGCTTTGATTTTCTAGGACCTTGAGGAGGCTATGAGAATAATTCAGGAGAATCTCTATGACTTACCCTGGCACTCGATAGATCTATGTGATTTTTTAGAGCAGCCCCAAAAGATGATACTGCTCACCTTCCTCTTAAGGGTTGTTTCTATTCAACTTCTAGTTTTTATGTCTTCTTGTCTCCACACCTAGTGGATGCCTTCTTTTTGTATTTTTTACTTTCTGTATCTAATTTGTTATTGTTTGTCTTGTCATTCTCTTCTCCTATGTAACCCTTGTATTCTTTTCTTTATTATATTATTAATATATCTGGTTATTGCTACCTACTTGTACAACTTTCACTATAAATGTACAACTTTCACTATAAATAATTATACACATTAAAATCGATAGCACAACAAGACTCAAATTGGTATTCTAATAAAATTGCGAGCATGAAGTTTTCAGTGACAAAGCTATCACAATCTTTTGTAAAACCTTGTGAGCCAACACCTTGTAACAATACTCTTCCTCTCTCATCTGTGGACAAACTCCCTCCTTTAAGATTCACTTTGCCTGAAACTTTAGTAGTGTTCAAATATGGCCAAGAACCAGAAAAGATCATAAAGGGTGCCTTGTCTAAGGTTTTGGGTTCACTATTATCTCATAGCTGGAGAATTTTTAGTCTCTAATCAAAGAGAGTTGAAAATTGCTTGCACTTCTAGGGGAGTTTGAATTGACAAGAAAAAAAGACAGCCCGAATGCCCTGTTAAACCGTCAGGGGCGTGCACAAGCTTCGATGGAGCAAGTGGGGGCGAGGCCCGCGCACACATGGGCGTTGAGACCACCTGAACACAACCACTGCTCACATCTCCCAGAAATGTACCCTCAGCCAAGAATGGAACTCTCACCACTCGGTGAAGAACTCTATCGGCGACCCGTATACCAATAGACCATTTGGTCGTTGGCGGGGAGTTTGATTTGTTGAGACCTCTGTTAATTGTAGATTGGAAGATTTTGATTATTTTGATGATCCTTGTGCTATTTCTACACATTATTTGATACCTCATTTTCTTCCCGAGGTTGAAGACCCTACCAATGTGTTTTTCGATGTACATGTTCATATTATTGATGTAAAACATATCGTTAAAAGAGAGAAATTCTATTGCTATAGCTTTGATGTGGAATTGTTTCTTTATTATATAAAAAAATATATTTTTAAATTTTTTTTTGAGATTTTATGATTGTTTAATTTTATTCTTACGTAGTTTTCCCTTATATTTGCTTGTCAATTTTTGTTTGTCTTGAAAACATGTATACATTTTCTAGTTCATAGCTTTTAATATTGTTACTTGTCATACTTTTACGTAAATTTCAATTGGTTATAAATTTAATGTATAAATTAGTTGTATGTGATGTTTTCAGTTTGCAATTGATTTTCCTAAATTGACACGATTATTATTTCAACAAAACAATTTCTACAACTTAAGTTTTACTTTTTGTGCTCAGATATATTTCTTTTGTCATCCGAGAAATATATTGGTTAAAAAACTTATAGAATGAAAATTCTATTCTTCTTATTTTATATTTATATTTTGCATAAACTCTTCCTTTTTTTTTCTCTTTTAAAATAATAATAAATAATAGTCTCCTAACTATTACTTACATAAACATTGTTGTGAACAAATACAATTAAACAGGTGACAAATTTCATTTGATGGAGTAGGAACAAGGCAGTTCTTGAAAGCTATTGGAGAAATAGCAAGAGGATACAACCAATCATCCATCCCTCCAATTTGGTGCAGGGCTGAAATGCCCATAAAGCAACAAGATTCAAATCCAAACAACTCACCAATACCACCACCATCATCTTCTTCAGCTCTAATGACCCTACAAAGAAAATTCATAGACATCCCTCCACACCAAATCACCAAAATGATGAACAAACTCATCAATCAAAAGTGCTCCACATTTGATGTCCTTGTTGCAAAGCTTTGGAGAAGTAAACTCAGAGCCATCAAAACTAACCCTGATGTTCCTGCCCAACTTGCCTTTGTTGTCAATGCAAGGAAATACTTGTCCTTAGAAGGGTATTATGGTAATTGCATATACATGTAGGAGATTGAAACTTCATGTGGGAAGGTTGTTAATGGTAGTTTTTCTGAGGTTGTGGAGTTGATACAAGATGCAAAGAGAGGCCTTGCAAGTGAGTTCAATGCTTGGGTTAGTGGTGGATGTAAAGCTAAAGACATGAAATTGAGTTATGTGAAGATAATTGTTAATGATTGGACTAGTATAAGATTTGAAGATGTGGATTATGGATGGGGGACAGCAATGAGCATGATACTTGTTGAAGATGTGCCTCTTCTTCCAACTTGTTTGTTCACGAAGACGCCGAAGTTGCTGAATGGTGTTCGATCAGTTACAAGTTGTGTCAAAGAAGAATACATGGAGGAGTTCATCAACCAATTGAACAATTTCGATGATTAAATATCGATGAGGCGATTGAGTGTTCTTGTTAGTTTTGATGTGCATGCATGTCCTTTGTTGTGTTTTGTTGTTTGCATGAATTATTTTCTTTTAAGTTCTTGTGCTGAAATAAATTTGTCTGTTTGAGCTATATATCTGCTCAATGATCAGCTTTAATATTGCATTCAAGATACATACATTGATCATATATAAATATATATGTACAACTATAATCAAAGAAATATCTGAAATATTAACCAAAGCATCAAAGTTAATGGGGGACATATAACAATTGAGCAACAACTGTTGTATATATGTTGGAAATAAGTAATCTTTTCTATGTACTCTATCGCAAACAACCTTAATTATTCAAATATGGATGATGATTAATTCATGTTTGACTTTGCATTCTTTCTTGTGCTTGTATCTGAATAAATGGCATCATTGCTGGTTCATGTTTAGAAGCAAATAGATAACTTTGATTCAAAAAATACGGGAATTAATAATTAAGTTTGATTAATTGAAGAAACAGTAGTACAACAATGGTTTGTTTTATTGAATTCAAGATACATGGAGACACATAGAAAGTAGATGAGAGAGATCATTCAGATTTCCACGAAGACAATGGTGGAGTTTCGGAGTCTCTCCATGTCCCTAATGCTTGTCCATATCTTTCACCCCCGACAGCATCAGTGGAAGCAAATGATTCAAGTTCAGACATTTCTTCAGGTGTGAGCTTGACAGAGAGTGCGCCGATGTTCTGGTTTAGGTTCTCAATTTTAGTGGTGCCGGGAATGGGGCACACGTCGTTCCCCTGGTGGTGAACCCAGGCCAATGCGAGTTGTGATGGAGTGCAACCCTTCTTAGTTGCCATCTCGTTGACACGCTCGAAGATGATCCCATTTTTGGTCAGGTTTTCAGGTTGAAATCTTGGTAACATCTGCAGATGTCTTAACATAATTCAGTAACTCTGGTAGGCAACAATTGCAAACAAAAACATGACATGGCAAACAAGCAATTATATGTAGCGATTAATGGTCCCAATAAAATCAATTAGACCACAAGTGGTACATCATCAGTGAGAATAAAGACATAATTTGGAGATCTTATTAGAAAGATGGTTCTTATTCATTTTTCATTTCGTCAAAATCATAACAGAATATCATTGATGATATTAGACATGTTTTCAGACTAAAAAGTCAATTTTAAGCCCACTGAAAATGCTGCTACTGGAACTCAAATAAATCTCGCTGCAGTCAGTCATAAAGTTCTGAAATATATTCACATTTGCAACTTCAAGGTTTTCATTTCAAAAGAGTATAAATAGCTCAGCAATATTGTGAAACATAATTAGTTTGAAAACCTGAACCTCATTATTTTCCATTGGTAGATGAATCATTTTTAGGCAAACACAAACATACCAGTATCGAGCAGTTCAATAACTGACAAGTAACAAATGGTTATGCATGCCTACTCTTTAACATTATGTGTTCATTATAGCTCAAGAAAATAATAGCTGAAATAATATACCAGAAAGAATTTCTCATCTCAGCGATACATACCCTGCGAAAGTCTCGCTCATTCAAACCATCGACAATCTTTGGACCTGAAGAAAAGAAACCCCTCCCCAAAGGGCTGTATGCAACAATTCCAATACCAAGTTCTCTGAATGTTTTGATCAAGATAAACACAATCAACATCAGAACAGACTTGACAGTAATACACTTTCACAAGATCAACTAACAGATAGATCATTACCGACAAGTAGGAATAATCTCTTCTTCAGCATCCCTAGTCCACAGAGACCATTCCAGCTGAACAGCAGTAATTGGGTGAACTGCATGGGCTCTCCGAATTGTTGAGGCACAAACCTCAGACAAACCAATGTACTTTATCTTCCCTTCCTCATAAAGTTTCTTAAGCTCTCCCATCTGGCATGCATTATAAAATTATGAAGTCAAAGGCTTTCCAACAACTGAAGAACATGATTCAATCATGCAAATCCTGTGGAGAAGATCTTTCAGGCAAGCAGAGACAGTAAGCATTGAGGAAAAAAGAAACTTCACGTTTGTTCAAGCATAGTGATTTCAATAAGAACATCATCAATCACTGACCAAAGTTCAACCAGAAATTAAACATCAGAACAAAAAAAAACAAAGAAAAACAAATTACAGGACAAGGATTATATGAAGAGAAAAAGGCATTTTTCCAGGATTCAGAAACTAGTTCATGCCTATAATCAGTCAGTTCATATAAAAACAAACACAAATACTAAAATTCAAACAAGAGATAGAATCAAAGAGAAGTAGAAACGCACAGTTACTTCAATGGGGACCCGGGTATCAACACGATGCTGATAATAGAGATCAATGCAATCAACCTCAAGCCTCTTCAAGCTAGCCTCGCACGCAGCCCTCACATAAGCAGGATCTCCACGAATCTCTCGCTTCCCATCAGCAAAGCTAATCCCAAATTTAGTGGCGAGTTCCACCTTATCCCTCACACCCTCACTCAGAGCCTAAAACAAACACCTTGTGAGCACCAACCACGCACCAAATCCAATCCACCACCAAAAGAGAAGAAAGAGAAGAGGAATAGACCTTGGAAAGGAGGATCTCGTTGGTGAAGGGGCCATAGATGTCGGAGGAGTCGAGGAAGGTGATGCCGGAGGAGATGGCGTGGCGGATGAGAGGGATCATGTCTTCGTCGGCCTTGGGAGGGCCATAGAAGGAGGACATGCCCATGCAGCCGAGGCCTTGGGCGGAGACCTCGAGGCCTTGGGATCCAAGCTTGATGCGCCTCACCGAAGCCATGATCGAACTCTTCTTCTCCTCCGCTGCTGCTTCAAATACCTGCCATGGCGGAAGTATATAGACCTCATCGTGTTACTGTGATTATTATTATTATTATTATTATTATTATTATTAAAAACTATGCAATCACACTCACCAAGTATTCTTTTCAGTTTTTTATTTTTTTATCTTTTATTTTTTAAAGACAAAAAATATTTATTATTTTTTAAATTATTTTAATATTTTATTTAATTTTTTTAAAACTTTTTAAAATTAAATATAAGAGAAAAATGTGAAGATATAAATTAAGGGTAATTTTTAAAAAAATAACTAATTTTTTAAAAAATATTATGAAATAATTACATTTACGTGAGATTAGGTTAATCACTACGATAAATAAATAAAAAAAAGACAAAGGAGTACATATCTATACATACTAGATGTATAATCTACTCTCGAATAATTTTAATTTTTTTTAATGACATTTAAGTTTTTATTTATATTATTTATAATATTAATAATTGAAAAATTATTAATTATACTTAATTATTTATGCAATAAATATTCATAAAATCTTTGAAATTCAAGATATAAAATAGTTTCTATGGTAGGAGTTGTTTAATTATATAATTTTATATATGATATTGCCTCAAAATTTCTCTTAAAATTTTAAAAACTCTGATGCGGGGAAAATGGCTAGTTATAAAAATACTAGTTGTTTATGAAACCTAGATTTGAGAGGCATTTACACAATGATGGTTAGATTTGATCTAACGGTCATTGTGCATGCTCTTTTGTTCTCATGAGAACCACACCAACAACAACCATTATCTAATGGATGTTATAAGAATATTTTTAGATTTGAAATCAAAAGACCACATAGATAATGAATTGTTATATAAACTTATATTTAATATGAATTATTACATTAAATAAAAGATTCTTTGAAATTTCCACTTTCATAATAATTTTATAATCAAATTATATTTTTAAAGCATGATGTTATTATTTTAACATAGAATACAATTATAATTACTACAAACTAAATATACAACCTAGAGATATATATGAATTATGGAATGTTAAAACCCCTATATTTTAGAAATTAAAGAAATTTTTTAAAAGAACAGTATAATGTTAGTAATTTTCTGTTTTATTTTTTTAATAAATTGGTCACAAGTGCTTTTTAATTTTTATTTAAAAAGTTAGAGACACGTAGTGAAGATAATATTTTAGTATATTTATATTTTCATTTTGTGTGGGTTTTAAAATTTGATTTCAGGTTCTCCCCAAAATAAACACCTTATACAAAACATCCCGTACTAATAGGCCAAGACTTAGTGTTGTTGTGCTTCTACCATTGTTTAATATTGTTTTCAATGTTGTTTTTACCATCTTTTTTGTTACATATAAAATGTGAAGTGAGAGTATGTATGTAATACATTGTTTTACGGGGTTGCATATGTAAATTTCCAAAAAAAAAAACGAAAGGGAAATGAAGGGCACCAAACGCAATCACTTGCGTCATGTTTTTGTAGGGAAATTAAATAATTTTTTTTTATTTTTTTATTTTTTTATTTTTATAAGGGAACAAAGTGGAACGGTTGGTGGTACCTGATAATGCTTCTACCAAACACTGAAATATATATAATTTTAATGGTGAATTTTCAAGTAGAAAAAAAAAGCAAAACAAATAAAAAGTTCTATTACAAATGTAATCATATTTGGGTCCATAAAACTTTACTAGCAAAAAAACCCCATTCTCCTCTTTTAACTCTCAGTGACTTTTTAACATTTTTCATTGTAAAACATAATTATTAAAACTTTAATTTTTTTTTGTTTTTAATTATTTTATTAATTAATAAAAATAAAAATTTATCTAGCAGTCTTGTAAGTTTATAATTTTCCTTGATCTCCATGGTAGTTTTTTTTTATATATTTTTAGTATCTCATTTTTTAAATTTTTTTAAAAAAGTTTTAAAAAATGAGATATTATTTATTATTATTTTTAATTAAAAAACTATGCAATCACACCCCCCATGAAAAGTACATATTATAAGAGTGCTAGCTGTCAACCTACAACCTAGATTTGAAATCTAGAGACATTTATACTAGTTAGATTCGATACTTGCTCTGTTCTTTTTTATTTGTCATGGTTAACTGAATCTCAAGAATTTAGTTATTTTATAAAATTTTATAAAAAATAGCTTTTTTTTCAAAATTACCCATAATTTATGTTTTTATATTTTTCTCTCATATTTAATCCCAGGAAAAAAATTGAATAAAATATTAAGGGTAATTTTGAAAAAAAAATAACAAATGGTTCTCGATGTTAGAAAATAACATATAAAAAAGAACATACATTTGTGACCGATAAAAAAAAACAGAGAAAGTATAACATAACAGTCATTATACAAGCTCCTTTACTCTCGCGAATACTTGATATTTAAATTTGAGTGTCTACACTTTTATATTTTAAAAATAAAAAATTCTAGCTTTATAGGGAAGAAAGGAGTCACATCAATAATGGTTGCTATAGCCTATAGGAATGCATCTAGATTTTAAATTAAAGTATGCCTATAGATAACGAATTGTTATATAAACCTATATTTAATATGAATTATTATGTTAAATAATAGGTTTTTTTAAAATTTCTACTTTTATAATAACTTTATAAATAAATCATAATTTTAAAACATGATGTTAACATTTTAACATAAAATGCAATACAATTACTAAAAACTAAATATGTGACCTAAAGATATATATGAATTAGGGTTGTTAAAAAAAAACCGGTTAAATCGTAAACCGGATCGGACCGATTTTTTTTTTGAACCGCCTGTCCGGTTCCAACCGGTTTTATCATTAACCGGTCTGGTCCGGTTTCAGTTTTCGGAACCACGGTCCAAACCGGACCGGACCGGTTTGCCTTGTTTAGTTCTTTTTACCTTAAACTCTCTCTCTCTCTCTCTCTATATATATATATATATGTAAATTTTCTATTGCTGATGAAGCTGATTGTTTGTTTTAAACTCTATATATTAGATGGCCACTCTATTAATTTAATTTTAATTCATAAAAACCGAGACCGAACCGGACTGGACCAAACCGGTCCAAAACGGTCCAAACCGGAACCGGACCGGTCTGTGTTTCTCGGTTATTTGGTCCGGTCCGATTTTAGACCGTGCACAGCCCTAATATGAATTATGAAATGTTAAACCCTAAATTATAGAAATTAAAGAAATTTTTTTAACTTTTTTTTACAGGGAAGTTAGAGACACACAGATATAAAATTAATATTTTAGCACAATTATGCTCTCACTTTGTGTGAATTTTAGAGTTCGATTTTGATTTTCTCACTGAAATAAACACTCTACACAAAACAAGCAATGTTAATACACCCTGCTTCTACCTTTTTTAATACAGTTTTCAATGTTATTTTATTTTAGTTTATTTATTTATTTTTTTATATAATGTGAAGTGAGAGTATGTATGTAATACATTGTTTGAAGGGGTTGCATATGTAAATTTCCATATAACGAAAGGGAAATGAAAGGCACCAACTTGCGTCATGTTTTTCTACGAAATTTAAATAAAAAATTTTAAAGGGAAACAAAGTGGAGCGGTTGGTACCTGGTGGTGCTTCTACCAATAAAATGGAAGGCATTTGAAAAATATATAATTTTAATGGTGAATTTTCAGGGAAAAAAAACAAAATAAACAAAAATTTCTATTACAAATGTAATCATGTTTGGGACCATAAAATTTTACTAGCGAAAAAACCCCCTTCACCTCTTTTTAACTCGAGTGACTTTTTAATATTTTTCATTGTAAAACATAATTATTAAAACATAAATTTCTTTTTGTTATTAATTATTTTATTAATTAATAAAAATAAAATTTTATCTAGCAGTCTTGTAAGTCAACAATTGTCCTGATCTTCATGGTAATTTATATATATAGTCTCTCATTTTTTTTAATTTTTTAATTCTTATTAATAAAATTTTATAATACCAAATATATCTTTAATTCATAAAAACAAAAAACTAGAACTTATCTCCTCATTTCCAATCATATACTCCCTCCATTCCTAAATACATGTTATTTAAAAATGTTGCACAAATATTAAAGATAGCATTAAATTATTTAAATTTTAACATAAAAAATAATTAAATTACTAAACTATCCCTCTCTTGAAACCATGTATTTTTTTTTGGACTATAAATATTACTCTTTTCATTTATATAATTTAGGAAATTGAAAATAGGTAAAATTGAAAAAAAAAAAGAATAAATATTGCCTTGATACTGTAAAACGACAACTATTTTGGACTAAAATTTTTTTCTTAAAACAATACGTATTTAAGAACAGAGGGAGTATATACCCACGAGCATAATATAGATGAGAAAAATTTTGCCAAATCTTTGTTTTTGTTACCAATTCCAAATTTTGGAAACAAAACAAGAAAAACACATTTGTCAAGCTATTTTTGTTTCCAAAATTTTTGAAAATAACGTCCATGTTTTCAAAAAACCAAGTGGAAGCACAATTTTTATATTTTCAACTATTTTGAAAACGGTTTCCAAAACATCAACCTAACTCATTAAACACATTAATTATTATTTTTTTCAGCATTAATGGTTTAGACAAATGTGCACCCTCTTTTCTTCTTCATAATTTTTTTTTATTTTTTTAATCTCAAAATTTATTTTCTCCCTTTTTTTGGAGATAGTTAGGAAATTTGAGATAAAGATGGTAAGAGATTTGAGATTTTCTTGTGAAACTTCCTTTATTTTTTTTTTGTTTAAATTTTTTCTAATTATCACAAAAGATCTATATATCATGTGTTCTTTTTTTGGTCATTAATACAATTTTATAAAAATTTAGCATCTCAATATTTTTATATTTTTTTATAAAAATATATAAAAAAAACTTTGTTTACTAATATAAGTTAATTTTGTGTACAAATATAAAAAATTATAATAATTATAAAAATATAAATTAAGAAAATAATACAAAATTTTACAATACCTGTTTTTGTGTGTGTGTGTGTGTGTGCTTTTCGAAACATACAATTTCAGTATCCAAAACATGTTTTTGTTTTAAAAATTGACAATGAAACAAAAAAACAAAAAAACAAAAACATAAAAAGAAAACAAAAAAACAAAAAAACAAAAAAACAAAAACAATGCTAAACAACCCCTTAGTAATCACATATGAATTTATATTTAAAAATAAATAATTTAAAAAATAGTGACTTTTTAGAATACCAAAAAGTTGAGAGATTTTATATAAAATTAGAAAAATTAAGGGCCCGTTTAGTGGACATGATAGGATATGAACGAATATGATATAAGGACTGGATATGAGTAGGAAAAGATATGGACATGATAAACTATATCCTATTATTTGTTTGATGCGCACCGGATAAACCATTAGATAGCATTTTGTTATCCTATTTTATGTTTGAAGTAGACCAGATAATGACGTATATATGATATGAATGATATGTAAATAGACAAAATTACCCTTTATAATATAGTTATATGACCTTTTTTAAAATAGACTTTTTTTTGGATTTTTCCTTAATGATTTATTTACAGGCATCTTTTAAATTTAAAAAAATATATAACCTATAAATAATGTCCACAAATATATAGATTGCAATATCACCAACTTGGAAATATTGTAGTTCATACCAATTTTTTTCGAGAAAATCATACACAAAGTCATCAACATGGCATAAAACTAGAGTAACAAACTCATTAATGGAAAATAAATAGATCACATCAAAATCAATTTGAAAAAAATCATTGGATTAGAGAAACTAAAAATAAGATATAATTAAAAAAGAGATTTATATGAAAAATAATCTGCTCAAGCAAGAGATCGATGGAGAAACACTTTTAACTACTCTAAATGCGTAAAGTCCTACTTAAATAGTGAAATTAGTGTCATATTTAGTTGTTGACAACTTTATTGTCCCAAGCATCATATTTAAAAGATTAAAAGAAGATATACAATGTTACCAAATAATAGGCCAAAAAGTAAATTTATTTTTTATCATATCTCTCCGTTTCTATCCTGACTCCCCATAAGATTCATTATCATGTAGTCGGTATGATAAAGTGTGCCAATAGGATAAGACTATCATATCCTTTTGACACACCAAACAAAGGATAGTAGTAGGATATGATAGTCTATCATATCCTATCGTTCTTATTATATTCACCAAACGTGGCCCTAAAAATAGTAGTGAGTCGGATAACCAAACCCGCTAGACCTAACCAGTAGGTATGGTTCACCCAAATCCAACCCAAATTTAACCAATCTGGGGTGTTCATGTGAGTGAATTTGAAAGCCAAAAGGATTTGAAAATCTTTGAATTTGAAAAATCCTTTGTTTGTTTCAAATGATTTGAATTTCTTTTATATTTTCAAATCCAAAAGTCATGGGATGATGGAATTTGGCCAAAATAGCAGAATTCCAAGATCTCATCCAGTGAATCACTTACATTAGGGATTCACGTGTAAATATATATTAATTATATTAATTACTTATAATATTTAAAATTTGAATTCATATTAATTATATTAATTACTCATAATATTAATTACATTATAATTATATTTTTTTTATAAAATATAATATAATTATAGTGTAATTAATATTAGTAATATATTATATAATTGATATATTGTATTATATTAATTATTTTAATAAATAATTAATATATTATATTTTATTATAATAAATTAAGTATATATTAATTACTCATAATATTTGAAATTTAAATTCATATTTACATAAAATTAAATGTATATTTTATAATATATATTAATTATTATATCGACATACGTTTTCCAAATCCAAATTTACAAACCTCTCCAACAAAATACAGAATTCTGTGTTCCGGTATTACTAATACATCTAACCAAACACTGAATTTGACTTTCTTAAATTTTTAAATATAAAGATTTATAAATACAAATATACTATATTTTCAACTGCATTCAACAAAACACCTTAGACTTTTGAATTGGTCAAGCTAAAATCCACTAATTCACAATGAGTCAACGAATGAACCAGTTCTTTTAGAAAAAATTAAAACTAATTTAAAAACCCCCCAAGATCATGGGTTGAAAAAAATTTAACCTGTAATTAGATCCTGTTACAGTACAAATCAGTAAAGTTTTTGCCTAACCTGCGGGGTCATTTACCTGAGGGCTTTTTATAGTATCGAACTTGGATAGGGTTGGGCTGCCCACTTCTAATTAGAAAAATCCCCTGTTACTTTTCTCATCAAAATCTAATTATATTATGTACTTATTATGCTAAATGTCCACTTCCTCAGAATAAGAACCACAACCACTACTACTTTACTTTCATTCAAATCCATTGACATGACGTAGCTAAATTCGGATAATCAAATTCAATTAAACTTATTATATTTAAAAATTATTGTTTTGTTTTGTCATTTTACTTTGAAATCATTAAATTAAATGTTTCTAGGTAGATTGTCATGTCAGAAAGTATTTTGTTAAATCATCATTTTTTGCTTTCTTGTTATAATATTGGTGGAAGAGATGAAAATTTTATAAAAAAATTTTAAAATTATTATTTTAATATGCATGATTGAGTTTGTAATAATTGCATTAAAAAATAAAAATAAAAATACAAAATGTAGGGCACTTCAAATTTTTCAAATGATGGCTTTAACAAATTCAAAAAGCATGGCACTTTAAATTATAGATTTTACCGAGTTCTTACTTTTTCACTGAAAATTTTAATATTTCTCACAACTTACTCTTCTTCTTCTTCTTCTTCTTCTTCATCAGTTGATCTCAATTCAAATAATAATAAAATCTAAAAAAATAATAAATTCAAATGTTTGTTCCTGATAATATATTAAAAACTTTTATGTTGGGAAAAATTATTTTACTTTTAACTGCTGGAATGTAGCCAAAATTTCGTGAATTTTAATATATAATTAAATTTATCCAATATATATAGTTATAACTTTTAATTAGTTATTTGTAGTCATATGTTGTGAAGAGTACGGAGTTAATAATAAGTATTTTTTTTACTGTTGGTATAATAATTCAACAAGATACATTTCAAAAATAAACTGTATAATAAAATAAGTAATAAAAATTTATGAAATTAATACTTAAAAAAAAGTAATTTTTCGCCCTGATTATCAATTTTCTTCTTATCATTACATTACACATATTCATTAATAACAACCATCTAATGATCATACAAAAAAATTCACACAATTTGATAAACATTTAACAAAATATTAATTTATTAATTAATTAAAAATGTACAAATATAAACCAAATATACTTTTCTTAAGAAGATCCGACAAAAGCATTATTGATATCTCTGATTAAAGATGTAAAAATATAATATGAAAAACGCATTTGAAGAATTATATCAATAACTAGAGAAAAACAACCCAAGCCAACTATCTATATATATATTTATACATTTGTGCGGTATTTGTGCCCATCCAAAAAAAAAAATAAATAAAACAAAACAAAACACAAAACACAAAAAACAACAACAACAAATTACCCCGAATAACACTCAATCATCATTATTTTTTTATTTTTTATTTTTTGAATAAAGTGGATAAAACCACGACTTTTATTAAAAAAAGAGAGGTAACGAGAACACCAAGTACTGGAAGAAAAAAATTAAAAGTACTGGGACATAAGAAAAAATAAAAGACTGTTTTCCTCACCAGGGATGAGGAAAACAAATTAGAACTGAAAGAAAAAACAGAAAAGACAAGGAGAGAAAAGATAACAAGCCGGGCCGGCGAAGTCAACCATCAGGAGACACAGGCCTATCCAGCAACAACGAGAGTGGATTACTCCTGACCAGAGGTGTGCACCGAATCACCAACGGGATCGGTTGATCTAGAGCTCCACTCGATCATCATTATCCTAGATTTAACATGATATATAATTCCTTTGGTGTTTGTAAATTTTAATCCATCCAAGATCTTATTTTTGGTCATCCTTCCTTATTATTATTGTTTAATTATCAAACAACTATTTTTTTTAGCAGTGAAAATGCTTTATCATTCTTGCAGTTTTAAGTTATCCTTCCTTCTTAATATGTTCATTTCTTGCGCTTAATTTATGAGATATATTTAATGTAGTTTGCAATGTTAGTAAGGCATAAAAAAAAAAAAGAAATAGAGAATGAGTATATCCAAATTCAAGAAAAATGATTGTGGATTCAGAAAGGGATTAGGAGGAAAACCTTCGCGGTGTGGTGGAAGCTAGGTTCATGAATCTATGCATGAAAATGATCTAAATTCCACATCATAAACAATAATCAAGCCATGGAGAAGTTGGATCGAAGAGAACAAAGGAGTGTTGCGAATGAGGAAACGCAGAACTAGTGTGACAATTCGTCGAACATTTGGTGTGCAATATCACAATACCTAGCAATCATATAATAAATGGGCAATGTAAGGATAACATACAACCAATCTTACAAGAATAAAGTACAAAGACACCAATTTAACGTGGTTACCAAGCTCTAAGAACTAGCCTTACCTCAAAAACAAGAGTCTTACTTTGCTTTAATGAGATCAAGTAAGAACAAAAACTCTCCTCTACACCTTCACTCTTTCCACTCTCCAAATACAAGAGAACTCACTCTCAATCTATCTCTCATTGCACAACACCCAACAAAATTAATCCTATATAAACAATAAAGCTAGACCGTTTGATTAAAAGAGACCAAGATTTGGCTTCATCCCAAGGATATCAAGCCAATATTTAACAAGGAGATCCAGATTGAGAAATGGAGTAGGATTAAAGCCAAAGAAGTAAAGCTAATCACTTAATCATTCATTTTATTTATTAAAAATTCAAAAAAAAAAAAATCAAAGAAGGACATAATTTTATTATGCTCCCAAAAACTTAGAAATAACCAATAGACATGTGACATTTGTTATAGTTATAAGTATACTTTGAATAATTTGTGTTTCTATGAGCTAGGATGTGTTTCTTGTAAATTCATATATATATATATATATATATAATTTTAATTTTGTTAACAAAATATAAAAAACCATCTCACTTCTGAGTTGGAAAAATAAAATATTAATTTTTTAATCATAAAAATAAAAATGATAAAACTCATAAAAATAGTAAAACTCAAATTTATATAAACATTAAAATAAATTACTTTATAAAAAAACAAAAATTTAAATACTTTCTCAACTCTAGAAAAAAATTTATATAAATAACATTTTAAAAACTGACAAAGGTGAATAGCAAGAAGCCCAAAACAACTAAAGATGTTGTGACAATAATTAAATGCATTATTGACTTTCTCCATTCCTTTGCTACTATTGTCAGAGGTGTCCTCTTTCATAAAAATCAACTAATTACCCTTGGTAGTCCCCAATCTAAATAGAGCAACAATTAATGGATGATCTCTGAGGACAGTCATTTATTAAAAACTCTATCTTTCTAATTTAATTATCTTCTATTGATAGGACATTCAGTTTTGGGCGTTTAACATGTACTTAATTAAGTCATTCCTGTTTTTTATTTTCCCCTCTACACAGCAATGCTTATGCAATATTTGTGCTGTCCATTTTGTCCATTTAATTTTTTTTTAAATGGTTTATTAATTGAATTTTTAAGCAAAATTACTTCTAAAAGAAAATCAAACAAAACCAACTTTTCTTATTTAAAAAATAAAAATTCACACATTCTTATTATTATATACACATGAAACGAAAGAAGCAGAGAAACATTGATCATACAACACCAACAAGGACCTTGAGAATTCTCAATTCATCACTTACATCAATCAAGTCTGAATTGGAGCTCAAAGAGATTGGTGGCTCAACTCCAATGAACAAGTGAAGTGCTTTGAGTTCATCTTTATAAGATTCTTGTAAATCAGCTTTATAACCCAGAATTGTTCTAATCCCATTAATCTCTTCCCATATTTTCCCTTGATCACTAGTACTGGACATTGATAATCCCTGAACCAAAAAGATTACAAACCATTTTCAGAAAAAGGCCTCAGAAAAGTTTGACAGAAATTAGTTATATATATATAATCATCACTTAGATATTCAGCCATAAAGTATTTTTCTTTATTAAATTTGTATAATTAAACTATGTATTTATAGTTTAAACAATAAGATGTGTCATCTCCAATGTCTACGTATATATATATATATATATATATATATATATATATATAGAAGCTCCATGCATGGATCTCATGGGCCTAGAGATAGACATGATTTCAAATTTGTGTCATATTAATTTTTTGGAGCATTTGAAAATCAACAGTTATATATATATTTTTTTTAACTGATAAAAATATCAATAATTAAGTAATAGAAGATAGAAAGGGTAAAGGCAATGGTCATGGATGCTTAATTAATTACCCTCTCAATAGCTAAGTTGAGGCCTTAAAAAAATAAAAAGAAAAAGAAAACAAAAGCACCTGATCACTCACTGAAGTCTCAACTTCATCCAAACCAGCTCTATCTTCTTCATCATCATCATCATCATCATCATCTTGTTTAGGCTGTATAAGTACTGGAAGTGGAAGGAGACTGCTCATGAGCTTCTCAGTTGCAGCTACGCTGACGGCGAGAATTACAAAGGGGACGGAGACGGTGAGGCTGAGGACTGACAGGATGCAGATAGGTGGAAGAGCCAGAGGTGTGGCTGTGATGGCAGCTGTAGTCATGGCCAACTTCCTCCCAAGAGATATCACCTTTGGTTTAATTACGTGCCGCCACCCACCGGAGTTGTCCTCCTCCTCCTCTTCCTCACCGTCGTCGTTGTAGTATTCCGGCGACGGTGAGTCCATGAATGTTTCAATCAGTATGTGGAGAGGTACATGGAATGAATGAGAGAGAGAGATGAGTAGATGAAAGAAGAAAGCGGTGCATGCATCATCATGCATGCATGCATGTTTTTCTTTGCTACGTGGCTGTTTGTGGCAGCTGACATTTTGCATGTGAGATAAAGATATAAACAAAGGGACCGAGTATCAAAATTGTTTTTGGTCAAATTAATTCGTCTCTGATAAATCAGTTTTTGGAAGGAAAAAAACACCAAAATTGTATAATTTTACAAGACACTAATTTTTATTCAACGAGATTAATATATATATATATATATGTATATATATATAACATCATCAAGTACTATCATCTAAGTACATCTAAGTACTTTAAATATATTTGACTGATTAGATCATGATTCAATGGCGCTCAGTATTGTTTCTTTATTATTATTTTACACTATTTTAAATTGTTTTACACTGTTTGTTTATTAATATGCATGAATTATCATAACCGTCAAATATAATATAGCATCCATAGATGATATACGCTATATATATATATATATATATTTATATATATATAAGGAATAATATTATTGGAAAGAAAACAACATAAAGAATTAAAGACAGACGCATAGGCAAGCATCATGAAGATTATTGCAGGGAAGAGGTTTTCCTTACGTATACAAAAAGCCAAATTATATAATATATATATATATATCATTAACATTACCACAAATAATTGGAATAATTATATATAATTCCTTGAGAAACAAAATACACATAGCTAAAAGCAGTTACTTTGTTTCAAATACAATTCTGAAAGCAACACTGATTGGTTTGGAATAAGAAACTCATGGAAACATGAGCTTACAAAAGATGTCCAAGCCCCTGTCTTTGATGTGTTCATGCCCAAAATTAGTTTAAAAACATTGCTTATTTGCCATCCACATCTTGCCACAAATAACTGTTTCACCGGCCTCGCTAAATACGACATTGATAGTTTGATATTATTCTACAAAGCCAATCTTTAATCACATCTCTATATCTTCCAAGTCCGGTAAAGGAAACCGAAGAATGGCTGCAATTCCGGTCATACTCGCCAATTCTGTTGAACAAGAGCAAATTTAGTATTAAGTGAGAAGACAAACTGAGTTTCTAGGATTTGGAAGGAGAAACATGTTTCAGTAAAAATGGATCAACCGGTCTCCACAGTTATAATTATCTCAACTAGATCATCTCTAAGCAGGATTATTTCTGACTCATGAGATCAGTATTTGTGAAAGTATGAAATAACTTCAGAACCAGTAAATAAACTAAACCGAAAAGGAGGATCGGAAGACAAACTCACGCTCCCCAGAAACATGCATTGAAGAAAATATATGTGTGGTGCCTCCTGATTCTTTGACTGACTCAACCAGTTTGACATACTTCTGCCGTGTTTGGACATCAGCATTTCTGAGACAAATAAAATGATTATGAATTATTCAGTTGTTTATGAGGCAGAACAAAGAAAAGTCAAATCTTGACACTAATAGAATTCGACATGAAATTATAATGAATGCGCATGAATAGATGCTGATTTTGAGGGTGGATGAGCAAACGCACATATTCAATGTATATGTTAGAATTTCCGGGGAAGACAACCATCTTTAGATGCTAAAAAGGTCATGATGCGAATCATTTGCAGTCGCAATGAGCAGCAGTCAAACTGAATTAAGATTGGAAAGGATACCTACACATATGTTTAATGTAGATTGATTATATGTTCTTCATGATATCTAAATGTCCTGAAGACCATCTTCTTTAAGATCAAGCAAACAATACTCAAAATTTCTTATTTGGCCAACAAGGTATGACATTTGGGGGTTAAAATTAGATTTTCTTCTTTCCCTCTTGGTGATCATTCTTCTAAGTTTGCTAAAAGATCATTTCAAAGTTAGGTATACATTTTTTCCCTTTCATTAACAGCCGTTTACATAATACATAATATGTTGTTTTGTGTGAAAATTCAAATAATAAATTAGTTTCTGAAGCAGATTTAACTCACTAACAAGAAGTAAACCACAAGAGGAAGACCTATGCTTACTTGAAAAGACTATCTGTGATGAGAAGAGTTTGTATAGCCATCCTCTCATGAGCAACTTCGACATGTTTAGGCCCATAGCAAGCACGATCCGGATCCTGCATAGACCACTTCAACTCCAGCATCATGCAGATAAAAGCAATATGTAAACAGAATTAAAGAGGAAAATAAAAGGCAAGCAGTATCAGTACAACAAGTGTTTAGATCGCAAATTTGATAGTGGATTTACGGTAAATAATTAGATGCAAAACTTTACATAATTGATTGGCCCTAAGGTTTCATCTTTATTACTTCTTTATGGTTGACTATGTTGACTGGTTAACACCTAAAAAATCATTGGAGCATCAACATAGATATTCACAAAAGATGCAAAAGAAGAAGGGAGGTTGACTGAATTAATCAGGCAGTCAAGTTCCAATCTGCACCAATTAAGCATTTGAGAGTAAAAGCAGGAAAAAGCTCTGAGTGTTGACACTAACATCTGAAAGCATCGTGAAGAAATCTTTCAAAGCCCGAACCTGCAGGAGCAATAGAAAAGAAACCATTCATGATGATTAAAACATGAAGAGACAAACCAATTTGATATTTATATGCCGAACTAACTGACAAAACTCAAATGAGGAAAAAGCAAGCACCTCTTGTGCAGCCTTTGTATCTTTTATCAGGACCATGACACTAGGCGCTTCCAATACATCCTTTAAACTGTGCCTGAGTTCCATAGAAAAAAAGAGGTAAATACAGAAAAAACCAAAAATAATTCAATACTATGCAAGTAAAATGTATTATAGCAAAATAATAAGTTCATATGCAACCTTGGGATAAGATGAAACCATGCTAACACACTACAAAGGTAAAAACATTATTATTTTACAGTTCCTAAGATGTAAGCCCTAAAAATGGAAATTAGTGGAATAATTATTTAAGTTGCTAAAAAGTTTTGTGCTTGATAACCTCATATCCTAGAAAATATATATTCAAACCAATTAGTTAATTTAAAAAAAAAAAAACCCCTCACTTGTAACCTGATGTCGCATGTGCAAGAATTAGGCGAGATTTATTCTCAATGATTGATCGTAACTGCCTCCGTTCAGCCTCTAATAGCAAATAATCGCGGAATTGATCCTACAAAACAATAAATTGGAAGAATATTTAAACTTTAATATTAGTAAACTAACACATAATAACGTTTGTAGATGATATATGTGTATATATCTTTACAAATAAAAAAAGACATTAGAAAATCAACATCTAAAGATATTGACGTAAGAAATTACTAAAAAGTAATTAATTCACCTAGGCAATTATAACCATGGTTCCTTTCAGCTTATGGTTACCGAAGCATCACGATTATACTATAACAATATATCTTAAGGGCCCGCCTTATAAGGAAAAATCTTAGATGTGAGTTCATTCAATGCAAAGGGAAGTCAAGTTTTCCACTTTAACCATTTTTGAAATGTCGACAAAAATATGAATAATATTCCAAACTCGTGTTAGGTTGTTGATAGTCCTGGTTGTGAAACAGGATTATCAGCAAAGAAACATCTTGCTAGTTTAATCCTACATAAGCATTGCTGAATTAGGTAAAATTTTATGAAGAATCATGATAAGTGTTGTCAGTATGAGCATTATAAAATACATACATATTGGATAGTTGATAACCCTGCTTGTGAAACAGAATTATCTACTACATAGAGCAATGCATAAAGTTTAATCCAATGTAAGTATAATTTACTCAAGTGAAATTTCTATCAGTAAGCATGAGGGGAAGTTGGGGGCCACACGCACTTTCATATCTATATTCACAGGATAAAACAGATACTTCATCCATTACCTGATACTAAATTTTGGGGCCACCAGATGAAGCCCATAAAAGTTTAATTGTAGCCAAGACATCTTAGTGCACAACTGATTAAATATTTCTATATCTGGATTATTTTCAACGAGTGACTAGCCCAAACATCATTAGCATCAGACACACAATCTTAATGAAGCACATAAAATTTTTGGTAGATACGAGCCAAAAGGGAAGTGTTGCTCTGCTTGAGTTAACAGAAAAATTGAGCTATCCCTGCCAGTGCCTTCTTACTAAATTGCTAAGCCAAATGAATGCAAGGGAAAAATTCTATTTAATCTTACTAATCAAAATCCAGAAAAGCCGCTTTCAATAGGCTTCCAAATTTGTGCAGTCATGGAGACTAGGAGGATCACCCTCTAACAAGGGGATATTAAGCAAGCTCCAAATAAAAGATAAGAATATTTCTACTAAGGTCATTTAAAGGAACATGAACAACAGACCAGAATTAATAATCTAAACACATAAATAACAATCCACAATCTGAGGTCGAATCAAATTTCCAGATTAAATAAGGAAGGCTTCAATACAAAAATAGTTAATACAGGCATGGCTGCTTCCAAACAAACAAGTACTGAGAAAACGCAAAGTAACAAGAGTATGAGTTGCACTAGACCTTTGTGAAACCTGGGCTTGCAAGCACAACACACTGAACAATCTTAAAATCAATGTACTTCAGCAATGCCTAAATAGTACAAAGTCTTGTCAGGCCTTCTGAAAAGCAAATTCATAACCACATCTTTTGTGTGTTTTAACTTACAAGCAGTAAATGAAAGAGCAGCTAAACTAACCTGTAAGATATTCTCAAAAAACTTTTTCAGAGCCTGCAGGAAACAATTTAATTTTGTTAATCATGAAAATAATGATAAAAGAAGTCCACATAGAATAAAACTTAAGGAGTTTCACTTACTGACTCATAACCAGCAATTGCAGGACCATGCTTGCGAGGTATTGAAGTTTCAATGCGACAACGAGTTATTGTCATGCTGAAAAATGTTAGGGGTAATTTTGGTTGTAATGAGCTACAATATATCACATTCAGGTGAATGAGAAGGCAATACATGGATAAGGTATATTTCCGTTACACTATGGCACTCAAAATTTTCATTGTTGATAATTTTGATGGTTTCTGAACTAAGTAAAATCTAGAGCATTCATCATGAACCAGACCAGCGTCAAAAATGAATTCTATATATTGATTGCTCAAAATAGTTTGCCCACAACAACCACGTAGGCTTGTCTTGATAGAGATTTCACATACCTTCTACCAATCAAAAAAATGTGTGCCAGACCTTCTTGCATCAAGATAACAGCTAGATCTGCGGTTGCAGAAGGATCTGAAAACACCATCTTTATATGGTGAGTATATGTTCTCATATTTCACTCACATCTACAAATTAAAGGGAGAATTTAATGTGACCATATAAGAGGTCGAACAAGACCATCAAGACTTAATTTCAGGAGTCAAAAATTCACTAGGAAGTGAGACTGGTCAACAATTCCAGCATTACCAAGGTACTTCAATCTTTAATTGAAAGAAATCACAAATAGGTTGAATTAGTGTGAACAATGGCATTAAAGAAAACTGAAACACATTTCTATCTTAAATGACATACCGCATGCTTGTTGCAGAACCTCAAGTGCCAAAGAATCCCAAACAACCTATAGTGATTAAGAAATAGCCTTAGGAAGAGTACGTATTTATTTTCCTGAATCTTAACCAAATTGAGAAGTGCAATTGAACTTAACAATACATAAGACAACAAAGTAAAAGGTAACATGATATGTATGAATACAAACAACTAATGAAAATGACATGACATGATTGATGGAAATGTTGATATCAGAAAGGACAAGGAGAAAGGTGCCGGAAATGGTGAATTCCCAAATCATAAACAGCAAATCTGTTAATATAATAAGAATGTATAGTAGAACATAAATGAATAAATCTGGAAACAAATAGAGAAGTTTCTTACCAATGCATGCTAAAATTTCCTGAGTTTTTACTGCACCTGACAGTATTTAGCACTGATGTGAAATTTTCAATAATATGTTTATTTGCAAAGCATGTCACAGTCAGCACCAAGGGGTCTGAATTTTGAAACATACCATTTCTCACAATAGTTGCAATTTCTATCAGAACTCAAGCTATACTACCATAGTTGATGTGCCTAACATAAAATTTGACATCTTTTGGCTCAAATTATCCAACATAAATCAATCAGAAGACCACTTTCAAACATGAAAAATTCTGGATGGCTATGGATGGCAAATTCAAGTGCATAACGTACATGATGCATTGCTTCCATATCATTGAATCATCAACATATTTCCATAAGAATTAGAGATTTTGCAATAATATGTAATAAGTAATAACAAACAAAATCCATCTGAAGAATCTAATTGAGAAAGTAAAAAAAGAAATGTCATGTCGAAAGTTAATTTGGAATTCATAGAGAAGTAAGTACCTTCCTCAAAATAAAAGGTCTGTGTGGCTCAATTTCTATTGTATGAAATTGCCCAATCTGCAGTCAATGCATTAATTCAGAATCACCACCCTCATTTCTCTCAACAACAAGAACAGGATTCTATAAAATTGAATAACTGACCTTAACATGGTCATTCTCAATGATGTTTCTTCCGCGGATGCGCAAAAGCATACCCTCCTTGTCATAATCTACATCCTACAAAATGTCACCAAACTTGTCAACATTACAATCAAAATAAATTACCACCAAACTTACATATTGAAAGCCATAATATATAAAATCAATGAGAATTTTATAATAACTGTTTAGAAAATTAACCCAAACTGTAAAAATATTGATCAAGTTTAGCTCATGGGGTTAGAAACTTTAAAGTGAATTATATATAGAAAAAACAAACAAATAACAATGTAGTGGGCTGATTAACATATTCAAAATACCTCAACTTTAATTTCTAACTTTAATTTCACACGTTCTGAGTCCCTGCCTCCTGAAGCTGTCTCTCTCAGAACCTTCCTGTAAGGGCATAGTAAAGAGAAAATAACTACAATAAGATAGATGCAGAAAACAAAATATCCGTAAGTAACTGATTGAACTTTGACATTCATACTCCATAGGCACCATGAATAGAAAACCCAATTTAAAATTAAACCTTGATTATAATTCGTGAATGGACAAACATACTGCCTTGATTGCAAAAGGGAGATTTTGCATCCACCACTACCTTTCTGCCACCTTCTCTCATTCCCTTATTGAACTTACATGCTAATTGCTTAGGCAGAAAGAAAACTCTAACCCCTATTTTTACTCATAGGTAAGTGCAATCTTGTTCAACTGGCCACCTCCCTGTCCCTCCCTCTATTTTAACTCTTCAATCTTTCAATATCTCTCAGATATTTATTTTTTCATTTTCTCTAGCTAAATACTTTATTCTTTTTCCATATCAATCTCTCTGACATATAGATAACAAATCACATCATGAAGGAGTTGGAGCTAAAATTACATAACTTTCCAGTAAGATTTGTTTTGGTTTTGGAGCAAAGTACCTTGCCATCACCATTTTTGCACTTGTGAAAACAATTTGATGAGCAAAATATGCACCTTAGAAACAAAATTAAACACGCATAGAGAACTCTATCATACATGTTCAAGATAACTTTTTTTTTCCTAATTTAAAATCGATTACTCACATAGATACAATCAGCTTAAATATGCCTTTCTGAATTGAAGAAAATAAAGATTAAAAACAAAAAAGAAATTAAACTAAAAACTAACAAAACTCAGCCTTTTTTTCTAGAGTTTAATCCCAAGCTTATTAAAAATTACAAGAAGATAAATCGCACCTAAAAATGACAACCCAAAAATAATAATTCTTGGATGAAAAATCAGAAAGAAACCAAAAGATTTACCTCACAGTGGCAGCCTGAACAGCATCTCCAACCGAAATAAGATTGTAGGCGTGCCACATATCATCGTCCTCCTCCGGAATAATCTACAGAAAACATAGAATTCAGTAAATCCAAAGCCAAAGAAAATAAAAAAAGGATTGAAAATCAATGCGGCAAGAGCAACGCCAATTGTGCCTTCACAAATCCAGGTCCATCTGGGATCAGATCCTTCCGAACAAGCCTCATGGAGGAGGTGAAGAAGTAGAAGGTCAGAAAACGCTACTGCGCCCTTGCTCTTCTTCGGTGAGAGCGAGCCAAACCGACGAGGTTTTCCGGCGGGGAGGTGAGGAAGGAGAAGAGAATTGGGTGGCCTTGGAAATCGTATGAAAATAAATAATTAATATTAATAATAATAGAATTAAATTAAATTAGTAAATCATTTTAAAAAATAAAAGCTCAAATTCATATTTATTTGGTAAAATGAATTATAAGTTGAAACTATAAAAAGAATTTATCAAATTTTTTTCCGGCATGTACTTCCGGCCTAAAAGATATAATTTTTGTTTAACATTATGTGTTTTCGTAGAACCACAATTTTCACATAATATATACATATTTTTTTTAATATTTTACATTTTATTTAATAATTATGTGTTTCTACCTAAGTTGAGAGATATTTTTATTAATATTAATTTTTTTTACATAAAGATAAAAAAACAAAAAAAAAAGACTTTTGGGAACACCCAAATTTGACAGGGCAATCTACTTGGACAGATTTTTAGAACATTTCTAGTGTTTATTATATATTTTTAAATTATTGCAAATTTTTTTAAAAAAAGAAGAACTTGTATTAAATAAAGAACTTATACACCATTGCAAAATATAATATTAAAATTGGATGAATAATTTTTAAATCTTTTTTTTATATTCCTCAACCTATGAACAGTTTATTAGTAATTATTTTTTTATACAAAATCCCCAAAGAAAGAAAATTCATTAAAAAAAAATTTGCATGGCAAGGCGCAAAATTGAATCTCTGTACACCGAAGCATTGTTTTGGACCCAAGTACTATTTTGTTGAGTTCATATGGGTCCTCTATATAAAGTAGTATGTCGTTCCCTTCTAAAAGTTTTTCAAGTCACCTATGGTGCACCCAGAAAGACATTAATTCACCGTAGTTGGTGCACCTTCATATTTGTTTTTTCCTTAACATCCTTTGTTGCTTTCGTAAAAAAAAAAATTTAAAAAGAAAATCCTCTTCTTAAAATTCATGTTTCTTAAATTCCTTGATTCCACCGAAAAAAAACTCTTATTGATTATAAATTTGACAAAAAATGCATGTTACAAATAATCACAAAAATATCAGATTTAATTTTTAGATAGAACTTTTATCTGAAGTTGATTTAATAAATATTAAGTTATTAATTAAATGAAGTTGATATTTGAAGTAAATCAAGTTCCTATTTGAATTAGACATGGGCATGGACCAGTTAACCGGGCCCACCGGGCCCGACCCGGTGGGTCCGGGTCGGTCTTTGACCGGCCCGTGCAACAGTACTAACCCGCCGGGCCGGGTTGACCCGGACCCGGCCCGGTAGTTCCTCAAACCCGCCGGGTTCGGGCCCAACCCGCCAGGCCTGGCGGTTTTTTTAATTTTATTAATTATTATATTAAAATATTAAAAATTCAAAATAATTGAACTTGGGCCACTTCATAAAGTTTCCCACCTCCTAACCATCCTTTCAGCAATGTTTTTCTATTATGGTTGTTAAAACAAATTAAATTATATTTTATATTAAGTTTTTTAAATAATTTTTAAAAATAAAATTCTTATGAATTAGATAAAGTCAAGACAACTTAAAAAATTTGAAAATAATTTTGAGTAAAAAAATATTTCATTAAATTCATTTATCTATCTAATTAAACTGTATGTACAATTTTTTAATGTGATAAATATTAGTTCTTTAATTTTTTATTAGAGTTGTCACACACTTATTTATCTATATATCTATTAAGATCTATCTAAGTTTTACTTTTGGTCTTGAATTCTAAGGAGTTATTTTTTATACTTATTTATGTTTGTCGATAAAAAAAATAATAAACCTCTTGTCTAATGTACGGAGTGGTGAGGGTTCTAATATTCGTTGAAGAAAATAATTCAAGAGTGATGTTGCACCCCTCATTGACATGCCATAAAAACATATGCTCGTCGCTCTTTTTTTTTTTAAAAAAAATAATACTAAAACACACTTTTAATTATTTATATAAATTTATATTTCGATGAAAATATTTAAGAATTTGTAAAGTCCAACACATGTTTACTTGTGTTAAATGTATGTTTATAAGCACAAAATACACATAAATGTGTTTTACAATTAATGATGTCTAACAATTATATAGGTATATATATAAATCTATAATGATGGTCAACTAATAAAACTTGGTGGAGTTGGTTTGTGCATCACTTAAAGTTAATAGAGGTCAAGGGTTCCAATCTGTGGAGAGGCAATTTTATTATGAAGTCTTTTTGAGGAAGAATAGCAACCCGGCGGGTTGACCCGTCGGTTTGCAGGTTTGGCTATGCCGGTTCCGGGCCGGGCCAAATGACGGCCCGTGCCCCCCTCTAATTTGAATATACCATTTTATTAATTTTTTCTTATTTTATATTTGACAGAGATATTATTGGAAAAAAAAAATTAAGATAAAAAGGGTATATTTTGGTGTTTTTAGAGGGATAAAAAGGGTATATTTTGGTGTTGGCGGCCCGCCAGGTCAAATGACCCGGTGGGTTTGGCCGTGCCAGTTCCGGGCATGGCTGGGCCAAATGACGGCCCGTGCCTCCCTCTAATTTGAATATACCATTTTATCAATTTTTTCTTATTTTATATTTGACAGAGATATTATTGAAAAAAAAATTTAAGATAAAAAGGGTATATTTTGGTGTTTTTAGAGGGATAAAAAGGGTATATTTTGGTGTTTTTAGAGAGAGGGGGAGGGGGGGTATATAGGAATTTCATTCAGAAGTTTTTTTGCATGTAGACCCCTGAGTTTTTTATTATTACATGTTACTCCATGAATACTGACAAAATAGCACAATGGCTAACAGAAAAACAAAAAGATGAGCAAAAACAAAAGATCCTTAAAAGTGGAAGTTGTGTGCTGCACGCAGAGCTCATCAAGCCAAAAAAGACGTTCCATGCCTCTGAAAAAAAAAGTGAAAGCTGAGGATTTGATCTCCCAAAATTGGCAAGAGTGTCAGCAATGGTGTTGAGGTCCCGCGATATGGTTTCAATTGCAATGTTTGGCAATAATTCTAGGTTTTTCTTCATTGACAGGAACTCATTATTGACATGCCAAGCAACACTAGCATTGTATTGTTTTAGCAGCTGAGCCACACCCAGGCAATCACAAAAAACTCGATCCGGTGGTGTCCATCCATTGTCAAAAGCAGGTCAGAAGGACAAAATTGATTGCAGCGATTTCAGTTTGGATTGGAGAGGAAGCATTTGAGCCCGTCGATCCTGCAGCCAGAATATAGTTTGTATTAGTGAGAATTAAGAACCCAAGACCTGCAACCAGAGAGCTAGAAGACCAAGAAGCTTCAGTAAATATGTGGATGGAATTTGAGTTTGCACAGAGGAGAGCCCGATCCCTAATAGAAGATTTACAGAACTCATAGCAGAGAGACCAAGCCCTGATGACAATCACACAGGGATTAACTGGCTCATTTCTAAAGACAGAGTTGCATCGTTGCTTCCAAATGAGCCAAGTAACGGTTGCAATAAGAGCCTTCGACAGAAGATCCATAATATCCACAAGCCAAGAGCCTGTGCAAAGTGAGATAAACCGAGATGAGTTCAGACCAAGCTTATTTAACAGATCAAGCCAGCAATGAATAATTTTGGAGCATTGCTAAATTATGTGCTCAGTGATTTCAGTCTCCAACCTACAAAGAGGGCAAGGATTATTCGGACCAATATTAAGATTATATAAATAGGCATTAGTGGGGAGTTTGCCATGAGCAATTTTCCAGAGGTGGACTTTGATGCGAGGCATGACAGGAAGTCTCCAAATTTCATGCCACCCCCTCCAGCAATCCTGCAGGTGATTCGTTTGATTGAGATGATTATAGACCGAAGAGGCAATAGTGGTGGTATTACAGTATTACAGTAAGGAAGGAATGATTATAGACAGAAGAGGCAATCGGCGACGTTGAGCTACCTGCGCAGCACGGGTAGCATCAACCGATGATTTTCCAGAATGCAGCATCGAGGACATAGAGACCTCGCTAGGATAAATGAACGAGAAGGGATTCGATCTTTAGCCGACTATGTGCGAGGATAATGGAGGAACTTGTTGAAGGAGTTCAAAAGGCGAGCTAGGTACCATTGCAAGGGGAGCACGAAGATGGCGTGCTATAAGGAGCTTGAGTGAATTGCTGGAGGAGAGGAGCATGAATGTTTTCCTCCATGGCTCTGCCCCTTTCTCCGGTAAAGGTTTGATTTTTACAACTCTTTTTTTATTGAAAATTCCATTGGTTTTCCATGTCTGATAGATTTTGTTAGTCTGATAAGAATTATGCAGGTTTGAAGTCATTGTGGATCCTGTTATTTGGTTTATGCTTAGATTGTTCATTATTATGGAGACTTGAGTTTATGTTGTCTACTATGGAAAATTGAATGAAATTATTAATGCCTAGATGTATGTGAGAGATCATGATCTGGTGTTGTTTACTGTGTAAAATTGAATGAAATTATCAATGCCTAGTAGTATGTGAGAGAGCATGATCTGTTGTTGTTTACTGTGTAAAATTGAATGAAATTATCAATGCTTAGATGTATGTGAGAGAGCATGATCTTCTAAAGCTAACACTGTGTACCTATATTTTAAATCCATTCCAAATTGTATTCTTTGCTGGAAATGGCTATTTGTAACCACTGCAGTGGTGAACTTGTTTTGACTCTTGATTCATCTTGCTCATGTTGGTTGGTATGTTTCATTTGTTTTATTTGCTTCTCAATTATGAAAATAGCTGTTTGCAGCCATTGCAGTTATGGTATTTTTTAGTTGACCCCAAATAGTTGGGACTAACGGCTTGTTGTTGTTGTTGCTGCTGCTTCTCTATCATATGAGGATCTTTATGTTTGTGATTTGTTTCTCAACACTTTACTGTCCATAACTTGATTGTGGAGGAATGTGGAGCCTTCCTGGAGGAAAAACTTGTCCTCGTTCATTTTGTCTTTTGAATTTAGATTATTAACTATTTGATGTGTTGTTTATTAGATGCTGTTGGTAGTCTAGTGAAAGTATTAAGCGATATTAGAATAATTTGTAATTATGAATTTATGATCTTACGAATATGTTATACCATTGCCTTTTTTAAAAGTCCAATTGTACAAATTCATAAGGGACCTTTTTCTTGTTCAGGCTTGGAAGAGGCTGACCTTCAGTACATATCAATAGAAGGTGCAGATATGTGGTTGGTAACATTATTTTGATCAGTATCTTTTTTGTGTGTTAAATTGTAGTTGTCTACTGTAAAGAAGTAGGATTTATGGTGATTTATGAAATTAAATTATTGTTTGTGATATTTCAATATTCTTTCATATTGCCATTGTGTTAAAAGTAGCCGTTTTCATATGTTCCTTGGTCTAACCTCTTCCTCCTTACCATGACAAATCACAAATGTGTAATGCCACACCTTGCTTAGCATATGTACAAATGAAAGTGTGCATCTTAAAGTTTCTTTGCAACTAACACTGACTTTAAGATCAATTAGATTTTTCTTTTTACAATAATCATGCCTTGTCTTTTCTGGGGACAAAAGTTGTGCGTGTCTGGTACATATTAGAATTTGCATTTTTGCCAGAATAACTTATTTATCATGTATGACCCTTCTCTAGGACCTTGTCTTTTGGACAAGCTTAATCTGTTACATTTAGAATGTCATACTGCAGTGTCATAAAGTTTCTATTGAGTTCTTGTTCACGTGCTACTGAATAAATGGAATCGACTTCATTTGCTGCAGTTGGACTACCTGAGAGGAACTAAGTGGCTTTGGAAGAGTGTTGATACTTGGGATTTTATATCAATGTGTGAAAATCAGTGACTGGTCTGTAACTGCTGGTAAATGCTTGTAAAAAAAGTAGAAATTTTCCTATGAAACTGTATATTTCATGATTTATTCTCAGGAATGTTCTGTCACCAAAAAGCTTCCTTATGCTCTATAATTATATGTGCTCAATGATTAAAAAAAGGGTGGAATTGCACTCAAGCTTGTTGTGAATCTTTGGGCCTCTATGCAAACAAATTTCAGTAGTGATCTTGAATTAGTGTTGTATCTCCTGTCATAGCAGAGTTGTTGGTCTATCTCATTACTGAAACTCTCTGTTGTTTTTAATTTATTTATTTATTTTAATGGGCAAAGTTCTTTGTTGTCATTTATGCCCATTTCTTGGAATTTTTTTTATACAATATGCTCTGTTTTGTTAAAGTATGTTAAAGTATATGAAAGAAGTTTTCGACAGCAGTTGGTCCAAATGACATGGGTTTTAGTCACTTAAATTTGTATTTTTGAGTTTCAATTTTTTATTTATAAAAAAACACTTGATAGAATAGATATGTTTTTATTATAAGACTCGAGTGCATCAAAAATCAAAAAATTACATGGAAAAATAAGACTTTTGAGTGCGTCAAAACATGGAGAAATTTGAAGTGCATTCTTAAAAATGTTTAATTTTAATTATAATATTATTCTGAAATTTTGTACATTTTCTTAAAAACTATTTATATTTTTCTCTCTATGTATAGTGATATACTTGTCCAAGAAAGTTTTTTTCCTGTAGGTGAGCAATTATATATATTTTTAATGAACAAATAGTGATTTTGAAGTTAAGATATTAAAAAAAAACAAAAAAACTCATGACTTTGAATATTTCTAGAGGGTTCATTTTTTTTTACCAGATTATTTTTCAGACTTTTTGACATAAAAGACTGCTAATGTTGACAGGAATGATTCTCAGTTTTTTAAACGAAGACACATAATTTTAAACTAGAACGTTAAATTTTAAGTGAAAACTTATAATTTTAATTGGGAATGTCAGATTTTAACCGAAAATTTATATGGTTAGACGTAAACATGCAATGTTAAACAAAAACTATAAATATTAAGCGGGAGTACATGTTGTAAGATAGAATAAATTGACTGAGTAAGCTACAGTGACAAAAAAAAATATACTTAAAAAAATCTATTTAAAAAATTTAAATGTCAAAAAATCTACTTTGAATGTTTTGAAAATGTCAGGAATTTATAATTCATTTTCCCTTATATATACCTCTTTTTATCACAAACACTTAAAATTCAATACTAGTGTGGCTAATTATGCTTCGATTGAAGTCAGATGAGTGATGATGAACAAGCACTGTATCTAGTACTCCCCATCTAAAAAATTCTTCCATACAATCATCAAAAGAAGCAAACACTTATCTATCCAATCATTCTCTCCTCTCTTTCTCTCTAGGTCTGCCCAGAACTTTCTTATGCATTCTTAAAAAGATGAAGTTCTTAACGACAAGAACAAGAAGTTGATGGGAGTGCCTCATGCATGCTGCATGTTGATATCATATTTATTTATTTATTTTTAATATAAAATAAACACACCTTTTGTAATAATAATAATAATAATAATAATGATGCAATATTGATAATTATAACTAATGTTTCATGTGTTCAGTATATGATTGATATCTATAATTAACTTTTTTAAAGTTTGGAATATACATATAGAGCTTCGATCGTATGCCCACGGGCCATTGGATTTCAATCCAACGGTTTTGCACTGTTGAGTAAACAATAATACTGTGCTTATAAATAGTTGTATAGTAAAAAGTAGATCAGCACAGCAACTGAAATAATCTCACTCATCTGAGCACAGTAACTAAAATAATCTCACCCGTCCAAATCTATTTCTACTAGACTTATAGTAGAGAACACGAAATTCCCACAGTGTTTTAATTTGAATCATTCAATCAATCTGAACACAGTAACTAAAATAATCCCACTCATCCAAATCCATTTCTACTAGGCCTACAGTAGAGAACACAAAAACCTTAACTAAAACCCCAGAACACCACACCAACCCAGTTGAACCAAGTACCATGATTTGTCACTGTTTACTATACTATTCATCAACCAAATTATCTCTATCTTTCTCTTTTTAACTCTCTCCGTCTTCCAATATATTCTCTGGGAACATCCCTAAAGAACACTTTCTCACATATATATATATATATATATATATATATATATAATTAAAATTTTTTATAAAAATAGTTAAATTAAATTGTCATCATATGTGCATAGTTGATAGGATTATTAATGTATCAAAACTCTTTATCCCATTTAGTCATGCATTGTATACAAAAACTGAGGATGGTGTCTTGCATTGGCAGGACTGCTAAAACAACAATTTACACCTAATTAATTATTACTCCACCGTGTTCACTCTCATGTAATTTTTATTTAGTTATTTTAAATTATAATTTATCTATGTATTAACTGAAAATTATTTATCTTTGTAATTCCTTGATGTTGATTTTAATTTTATGGGGTTGCCAAAATTATTTGGTTCAAGTGATTAACGACACTAAAATAAATCTCTGGTGTGGCGTCCGGTGTGGTGAGGGTTCGAATTTTTATTGAAAAAATTAACTCATAGTGATGTCGCAACCAACTCACACGTCATAGGGACAGACGTTTATCATCCTTTTCAAAAATAAAAAAAAAAATAAAAATAAAAATAAAAAATAAATTTGTGGAGTTGAAGTTGAATTAAATGTATGGATAAAAGACTTGGAACCTATGGATGACGAAATAATCAACCAAGTGACTGACATAATAATAATAATTAATAAATAAATAAATAAATAACCCATGAAGTAAAGTCGGAGAATCATCATCAATAATTTCCCAACATTGGGGGAGTCCTTGAGTCAACGTCAACAATGACTAAAGAGAAATTTGAAGAAGCAATGAGAATGGTCAATAGTGCAAAGAGAAAAAGCCTAGAAAAAAATGGAGAAAGAACCGGTGGAAAAAAAAAATAGCAACTTTAATAAATGTCATACCAGAGCGATGTTGAGATGATTGACTAAGCTTATGGATGTCGTGTTTTGATTTTTATTTCATTTTATTTTATTTTTTAAATAAATAAACATATATATTACTGAAATTAGAGAAAATACACAAAAGAGGATACCACAAGGTGCACAAAAAATACTCCTTCGATTTCATATTAATTATTATATTTAAAAATTTATTTTTTTCATCAAATTATTTGTCAAGTTTAACATCTTCACATATTATATATATATATATTTTTTTAAAAATTTAAATTTTTTTAATGACAATCTTAATATTTGCGCAAAACTCAAATACGAAAGTTAATATAAAACCGAGGGCCCGAGGGAGTCCAAGCTACATCAAATCAACTAGAAGTAGAGAGAAAAAACACAAAAATAAAACAAATATAAAAACAGATATTGCAGCTATAACAGGGATAAAGATCAAGAGGTTTTCAATTAGGATACCACTACCAAATTACAATAATATGGACTACCAAACTTCTCAATAATGTGATATCTCCCAAAGCCACCTACTTCACTCTCATGAGAACCTAAAAACTCCAAACACTACTCTATTTTTTTAAAATAAAATGGATACATGATTTATATTTGATTAAAAAGAAATTAAAAAATATATATATATATATATATACTGACAGCAAATGGTGTGGTCATTAAATCTTGTGGATAATAGTACTGGCGAAATCAAGTGGACACTAGCATATCTTTTTTCTTTTTGTCTTTGGAAGCAGTATGATGAGAATCAAACTTGAAGTTCTTCTTGTTTTGATAAGATGTTGATTTAGATATCAATACTTATCTTTTTTTTTTTGTGTGTGTTAATGTTTGTTTAGCTGGACTTTGATTGTTTGCATCTCCTTTCATGCATTCTTGGAGATGAACAGACAAATTGTAAGAAGATGTCTCTTTGTTGTGATTGAAAAGCTCCTTTCAAAACAATGACTTTTCATTGGATGTTTGCATTTTTGTCGGAAATCTATGTCTCATTAATTTTTATATCTAGGTATAATGGACTTTGAGGCTTAAAGCCGAACTTTAAAATAAAGGCTCTTAATTATTTAATAAAAATTAAATAAATAATAATATAAGATGTTTGTTAATTATTCTACATGCTAACATGATAACTCATAATTAATTAAGTTTTAAATTGCAAAGTATGTGGCCTCCAATGGAAGTTAAATTGCAAGCTTTAATCATACAAATAATTATTATAATTACATTGATAAGATTTAAAAAAAAATTTTAAGGTTTAAACATATTATATGAAGCCTCCAATAAGTATTTATTAAAAAATTTTAAATATCAATTTATTATAACAAATAATAATAATAATTGTTATTATTATAGTTATATTGATAAAGTTCTAAACAAAAATCTTAAAGATAAAAAGTAGTCCGAGGACCTAAATATTTGAGGGCCTAGAGCGATTGCTTCTCCGGCTTTACCCTTAATTAGCTGGCCCTATAAATGTGTTTCTTTCAAATGATTTTCTTTTTAACTCATGAAAATTCTTTTTGAAAAGGTGGATAAACCACTCAATTAAAACGAAACAAGCAGATCAAAAAGTTAACCACTAGATGTGGTAAGTTACAACAAAAGTAAGAAACAACCACAAACCCAGTGCAAGGACCAAGGCCCCTCGACAAACAAACATCAGTGACTAGCCAGCTTCCGGAATATGAGCCTCCTCCGCCGTCCTAGTCCCCCCAAAAGCCGTCACTCGAGGACCAAGAAACTCCAGACTCTTCTTAACAGTATTGATAGCATCCTCCATCTTCTCTCTATTACCATATACAAGTGAAGAGGACCAAGATACAAGCATATGATTAATTTTCAAAATGAGACAATGTGCAGTCAAAGCATTGGCATTGAAAATAAGATCGTTCCTAGCAAGCCAGATGTTCCAAATTATTGCTTTCCCTACAAGGTCCCCAAAAGCCTTCTTCTCGTTAGGCAAACTAAATCTCCAATGACCCCAAAGATCCTCAAGAAAGTTCGGAGCTGAAGAAAACTGCAGTAATCTGACAAAGTGATCCCACACAAATTTGGCATAGGAGCAGTGCAAGAAGAGGTGGTTACTGGACTCAGTTTCCGCATGACATAGTACACATGTCGCCGTAGGTAACCTGTTGCATCTTCTTTTCGCCAAATTCTCCAGGGTCAGAATTTTATTTTGCCAAGCAAGCCAATTAAAGAGGTTGATTTTCTTAGGGCATCCACCACGCCAAAATTCTTTTTTTAAAAAAAAAAATCAAAGTTTTTTTTCACAAAACAAATATTTTTGTAATATATATATATATATATTAAGATATGCATTTGTAGGTATGACAATTATAACAGGCAAGTGATAGTGCAATTAACTCCTATGTGAAATACTTGTTCTTCATTTTTGGTCTGGGGATAAATTATATTGACTCGACAAAAAATTTTGGCACAAAGATTATTCTTAGTTATTATTAAAAATTCATTAACCCATAAAAATTCCTTGTCCCACACCCTCAACCCCCAACCATATGCCAGCAAAAGTTAACGAAATGATGTGGTCCTTACACCTTAAATTTTGTAGATAATATCAGCATTGCCTAGTAAAATGACTCTAGCCAATGTAATGTTTTAACATCAATATTAAAATATTGTATTTATGTGTTCATATATGAAAAAAAATATATCTAAGAAAACTGTAAGGAGATGGTATGGTCCTTAATTTTTGTATATAAATTAAACTAGAAAATAGATATTACCCAAAAAAATCTCTAGTCAAAGACGATAATGTTAGCATTAAAATCTTGAGTTCATATTTTAATATATGAAAGAGAAGTTGAGAAATACTGAAAGGAAATGGTGTGGTCCTTAATTTTGTTAGATAATATTTAAGGCTCTCCATTTTTCAGAAAAATGACTAGTGAGATGCAATGTTCTAAAATCAATATTAAAATCTTAAATTTATGTGTTGATGTAAAAAAATTAAGTATGGCCTTTAAATTTTATAAATAATACTTGCAACATGCACTACCCAAAAACAAATCTACTCACATGTGATAATCTAAAATCAATATTAAAATTTTGATTTTGTGTATTAATATATGAAAAAGAAGTATGAAGATTACTAAGAGGAGATAATATATTGTTTTTAAATTTTGTAAATAGCACTCGCAATCTTGCAGTATGGTTAAAAACAATTTTACTATCATTATAAACAATTTTAATTATAAATGAGTTTTTAAAATTAATATTAAAATTATAAATTTATATATTAAGGTATTGAGAAAAATTTTTTAAAAAATTGAAATTGGATGGTGTGATCCTTAAATATTGTAAATACTAATGACGAAATCATGTCGACACTTAGTATTCACAGATGATGCATCACTTTGACAAACTTTAAGTCCTTGTCTAGAGATGTTGATTTTTAGAGAAAAGTACTACTGAGTTATATCTTTGTTTGTATGGAAGTATTTGGCTCTTATTGTAGGTATCTTCATTCATGCATCCAAATGGTTTCTTTAAATTAGCTTCTCAAATAAGTGTTTCTATCATGCATTTTTTTTATAAAATAAAAAAAAAATTATTAAAAGAGATTGATTTTTTTTTTTAAATTTTAATGATTTGGAAAAGAAAGCCAAGTTTCAAGGGAAACCAATTAAACATACTATGAAAAATATTTATTTTACAATTTTTATTATATATAGTTTCGGTGTTATTAATGGTCTCATATTTCAAGGTTTTTTTCTTTTTTATTTTTTAAGTTAATTTTACATAATGTCATTGATTGATCTGGAACATATGGCCTGAATTTAGTGTTGAAGAGTAGACATAAAAGGTTTTATACGTTAAGTAACGATCTTTATCAATCATCAATATGATTAATTTACTACCCTAATTAAATATGAGTATTTCAAAGCAAATTTAAATGATAGTTTTTTAGATAGACGGCACATATAAATGAACTATTTTTTAACAATTCTTTTTTGGGCATGGGTGTTTTAAAAAATTTAAATCCATGTAAAATATTAATATTATATATTTACAGTTGCAAAGTTTTTCACTTGTACCTTCATAAATTTCAGTATGCTAGGGATATATGTTCCTAATTAAATATCAGTGTTAATTCATTCAAACATTTATATATAAATATATATTTTTTAGGTTTTTGACCCATCAATTTTTTAAAAACCATGAATTTTAAATTAGTTCAAGATGCGGTATTGAGAGCCCTATAAAAAAATCAACCTAAGTTTTTTACACAACTAATTTTTGTTAGTTATATATTGTGTGCATGTATGTTATTTGTATCTTGAAGATACTGCTTCAAGCCTGGTAATGCAAAAAAATATATAATTAGAATTGATGTTATAAAATTAATACTAAAATTATTAGCTTATGTGTTAACAAATGAAAAAAATTAAGAAACATTGAAAATAGATGGTGTGGTCTTAAAATTTTGGAGATATTATTGGCGATCAGGTACTGTAAGGGAAACATCTTTAGTTAAAAGACTAATAGTAACGTTCTACAACCAAAATTAAAATCTTGAAAGGAGATGGTATGGTCTTTAATTTTTTATAGATACCACTTGTGGTTCTTCATTCTCCTTAAAAAAAAAACTCTAGTCAGATGTGATGCTCTAAAATCAGTATTAAAATCTTGAGGTTATGTGTTAATATATGAAAAAGAAGGTTGAGAAACACTGAAAGCGCGCAGATGGTGTGGTCCTTAAATTTTGTAGATACCGCTTGTAACACGGCGTTGGCTTGAAAAATAGCTTGTGTTATAGGTGATAAGTATTATTGATGTGGTCTTTAAATTATATATGAAGCATGAGAGGTGAATGGTGATGCAGTATTAAAATCTTTAATTTACGTGTTAATATATGAAGGGGAAGTCTTAAGAAATACTTGAAAAAAGATATATAGTGAATGTGGTCCTTAGTTTTTATAAATATATACTACTAGTGGTCAATCATATTGATGATTTTAGAAATATAAAAATAAAATAAACAATATGATTAAAGACTTGCTTGTCTGTAAACTAATACACATGAAAAAAAAAAATTTAGTAAAAACCTTTTTCAAATTTTCCCAGGGAATCATTACATTCTATAGGTTTATTTTTTATTAAAAAATTTGTAAAATTTTCAATTTAAATATAATAATTAACAACCGTTTAATTTACTAGTACTTGATCTATGCATAAGATGATCATCTCATTGAAAAGGTAAGTTCGAATCTCAATTCACGCAGGTGAAGAACACATGCGTTATAATTTTCATCTTCACTTATATATGCTCATTCCTGACATGTGATTTATCTATATTTATATTTATAAAAAAAATTATTGAATATAATAATTCATATGAAAATTTTGACCTTATTAAACTACCCTAAACATAAAAATAAAAAATGGACTTGTTGAAGTTCATGAATTAACAAATTAAAAAAAAAAAAAAATTAGTTTGGGGGCCATGTAGTTGCTGGTGTTCAGCCATGCGCATGCACAAGTTCACGCACGTCCAAGATTCTATAAGAAACGTCCACATTTAAACGCATTCCCAAATATTCTCTTTGCTACTCTTTTTATATCATACTTTCAACAACTTTTCATTTATTCATTCATTTATTTTAAATTTTTTTGTTTGAATATTTTATTTGAAATTTAAGAATGCGAATTGCATTGCAATGCCAATGTTATTTTTAGTTTAAATTAAGTTTAGGATTTGGTTTCTTGTTCAAGCTTGTTAATAATATAACAATTCTCACCTTGTCTGCATTCCTCTAAAAACAAATAAATTATTATCATTATTAAAAATATATATATATATATATATATATATATACACATATATCATTTCTTTCAATTTTTTATACAAAACAAGGAATTTTTAAATATACCATGTACTTTCATCCTAAATTGAGAATTCATAACCATAAACAAAAGCATGGATGGCTCTATTTCTCTAATTTGGGATAAAGTAAAAGTTTTATTTACCCACTTTTATAAAATATTAAGAATATTTTTTTATTTTTAAAATATTAAAAACTTGTCAAAAGATTCATAATTCAGCAGCATTGCCCCCACTACGAAAAACATTAATAGTGGTAACGGGTCCTCAGTGTGAGTGCAAGCTTATAGCCCAAACTCAATACTTCAAGTTAGGGCACAAATGACGGACGATCAATTCTCGGTTCATCCGTGTGTATGCCCTGAGATAGCTTGCCCATCTTTGTCAAAATAATAATAATAATAACAAAAACATATGTATAGTAATTTCTAAATATATCATATTCTTAATGGGTATATCTTTAGTATCTTTCATTCATATTCAATATTATTATACCAATGTCTTGTAATTTCACACAATGCCATAAAATCTAGATATTATTGTTATTTGGTAAATTTTCCAAATAAATAAAACTATCCTTTTTCCCCCAAAAACCCTAACCCTATATTAGTACCAATCTAACATCCCATCCACATGCCAGTTTCCTATGTCCCTCTCTCCATCATGAGCACATCAATGAACACATCCTCATGCCACAAGGTCTCAGAGAGAGAAAAACCCTAAAGAGGAAAAAGAAACAGAAAAAAAAAAAAAAAAAAAAAAACCCAAGAGAGAGAAAAACCCTAGTATTGAAGAATATGAACTATTCTCATGCTTGTCTGAATAAATGGGCACTGTGTTATGTGGAAAGATGATATGGATAACCCCACAAACTCATGGTTCAACATTGCACGTGCTTTTCTTTTCATACAACCTTTAATTATTCCTGCATGAATAGCTCTATCCAAATAGTGCCAACCTTTCATTCATCTTAGTTTCTGTACTTTTTATTCTGTCTTCACAACCTTTTCCTTCAGTTTTGTTGTACTAATCTTGTAGTTTTAGTTGTAGTCATGCTGTTAGAGTTTGTTCAATCATCAGTTTTCACAGTGGTAGTGCTTTGGGCACTGATTGACTTCCTGAACTTCAGGAGAGAACATGAAGCTCATAATCATCTTATTTTGTTCACAAGTCAAACACTTGACAAAGTTACTCTTCTCTGTAACTTTTTGATCTCTGTTTTACATCTTTGTTCATTTGTTTATCAAGTTTTCATGGTCAACAAAACAAGCTTTTTGCTTTCATTGCTTTTACCAGCTCTGTCTTGGCTTTTTGCTGCTGTGTTTGCATTTTACTGCAAGATAAGATCAAGAAGTTGCTGTAGGCACTGCAAGTGGCCACTAGTTCTTGTTTCTTGGTGGATCTTTTCTTTGTTTTTTGATCCTGTTTCAATCTATAAATCAAGAACAAACGTTGTTCTTGGCGTTGTGATCTTCATTCTCACTGCATATCTCTGTTTCATTGCTATTTTCATGAACTCCGGTGAGCCTCTCAGGGAGTTAAGGCAGCCATTATTGGTTGAAGGAGACAAAGAGGTCTTCGGAGATGCCGGGTTTTTTAGTCGGGTTTTGTTTCAATGGTTAAACCCAGTGTTTGAAATTGGAAAGAGACGTAGGCTTGAGCTTCATCACATTCCTCCAGTTCCTGAAGATGAAACTGCAGAAAAATCATACTGTTTGCTGCAAGACTCTCTGTTCATGCAAAAGACTGAAGTTTCATCTCTTCCAAGAGCCATAATTCACTCAGTTTGGAAGCCATTAGCCATCAATGCATTGTTTGCAGGTATTCTAACTATAGTTTGATCTTTGTTCCAATTATAAACTGAGCGTGATTTGAATGAGCAAATAAATGAATTGCAGGGATTAACACACTCTGTTCCTACATTGGTCCATTTCTCATAACCACTTTTGTTGAATTTCTCTCCGGTTTCAATCAATCAAAATGGAATGGTAGTTATGGCTACATACTTGCTTTCCTCTTCTTCCTCGGCAAAACGGTTGAGTCTCTGTCTCAAAGGCAATGGTACTTCGGTGCACGCCAAATAGGCATTCGTGCTCGTGCCTCTCTAATGGTGTCGATATATAACAGGTCTTTGACATTGAAGTATTCGACTTTGAGCAATGGCAAGGTTATGAACTTTCTCAATGTCGATGTAGAGAGGATCGGAGATTTCTTCTGGTACTTCCATAGTATTTGGTTGCTCCCATTTCAAGTATCTTTAGCTCTAGTCATTCTTTATCGGAATCTTGGCGCCGCTGCTTCTTTCTCTGCATTCATTGCGACGATTCTGATTATGATTAGCAATACTCCATTGGCTAATTCTCAAGAGAGGCTTCACTCTATGATCATGGAGGCGAAGGATTCGAGAATTAAGACTACTGCCGAGACACTGAAATGCATGAGAATTTTGAAGCTTCATTCTTGGGAGAATGCTTACTTGAACAAGATACTTAAGCTCAGAGATTTGGAGAGGAAATGGTTGAAGAGATATCTTTATACTTGTTCTGCCATTGCCTTCCTGTTTTGGGCTTCTCCGATGCTTGTTTCGGTTGTTACTTTCGGTGTTTGTATACTAGTAAAGATGCCATTGACACCAGGATCGGTCCTTTCGGCCTTAGCCACATTCAGAATCCTACAAGATCCGATCTATAATCTTCCTGAACTTGTTTCAGTGATCACGCAAACAAAGGTGTCATTTGATAGAATTCAAGACTTTGTCACAGAAGAACAACAGAAGAATTCGAGATCGAACTTTAGTAAAAGAGGTTCAAACATTGCTATTGAGATTGAGCCAGGGGAGTATGCATGGGAAGCTGATTCGAATACGAAAAAGGCAACACTCAAGATTGACAGGAAGCTTATGATCATGAGAGGCCAGATGGTTGCCGTGTGCGGGTCAGTCGGGTCGGGAAAATCAAGCCTGCTTTGTAGTATAATTGGTGAGATACCGAAGATCGGCCGTGCAGGGATTAATGTATTTGGATCAACTGCTTATGTACCGCAAAGTGCTTGGATACAAACTGGCACAGTCAGAGACAATGTGTTATTCGGAAAGCATATGGAGCAAAGATTGTACGATGAGGTGATTCAGGGATGTGCATTGGATCGAGACATCGGTTTATGGATCGACGGAGACATGACATTGATCGGAGAGCGTGGCATTAATCTTAGTGGAGGCCAGAAACAGAGAATTCAGCTAGCAAGAGCTATTTACAGTGATTCAGATATTTATCTGCTAGATGATCCTTTTAGTGCTGTCGATGCTCACACCGGAGCTCATCTTTTCAAGGTAAACCAATCTCTTTGTGTTCAATTTTTATTCTTAAATCTTCATGTGATCCAATGATAAAGACTAAACATTAGCTTTGTTTGATTGCTTGAAGAACAAAAGCAAAGCATGCCTTTCTTTATTCCTTTTTTCTGGACCACAAGCTTGTCCTCATTTGCATTTCATACTGATCCAATCCTTATCCAATTCAAACTTTTTGGATCCTGAATAGATTCCCATATTAATAATAATAATAATAACAATAATTTGCTTAATCGAAGAATATTCTCCCTGTCTAATTCCAAATTGCCCAAATAATAATAATTTTTTTTTTTCTGAACATAATATTTTAATTGTTCTAGTCATATGTTGATGCTTGTTGGCAGGAATGTCTAATGAGACTCTTGGCGTGTAAGACAGTTTTCTTTGTCACCCATCAGCTTGAATTTTTACTGGCTGCTGACCTTGTTCTGGTAAAAAAAAGTTTCGGCTTATGATCATCCAATCTAGACTAAATTACTATACAAGAAGTATCGGCAATGACTCTTGGTAATTATTTTCAGGTAATGAGAGATGGAAAGATAGTTCAATCGGGGAAATACGAAGAACTGATTGCAGATACCGATGGCGAGCTGATGCAACACATGGCTGCACATAAACAATCACTAAGCCAAGTAACACCGTCTTCTAAAAATGCATAGCCAGTTACTAAGTACAAAACAAAAGATCGAACAATCTGATCATCAAGAAGTGCAGTCCATTAGCCACATTAGAAACTCTGATTGTTCGGAGAAAACAAATGAGGAAGAGCGGGAATCTGGCCGCGTAAAATGGCATGTTTACCGTACTTTTGTGACTTCGGCTTATAAAGGAGCTCTAATTCCTTTAGTTCTACTTTGTCAAGTTATATTTCAAGGACTGCAGATTGGCAGCAATTATTGGATTGCATGGGCAAGTGAGAAAGGTGATATAGTGAGCAAGGAAAAAATGATCGGAGTTTTCATTATGTTGTCGGTTGGAAGTTCTTTGTTTGTGTTGGGACGAGCGGTTTTGCTTGCAAACATTGCTCTTGAGACAGCTCAGAAGCTTTTCCTTGGCATGATGAAGAGTGTGTTCCGTGCTCCTATCTTCTTCTTTGATACAACTCCTTCAAGCCGAATCCTCAATAGAGTAAGCATTGTCGGTTTTTCATTTATAAGAACACAGATACTTATTTATGTTTGCTAACATTTCATTTTGACTCTAGTCTTCTACAGATCAAAGCACTGTCGATACCGACATTCCCTACAGATTAGCAGGACTGGTCTTCGCTCTTGTTCAGCTCTTGTGCATCATAATTATCATGTCTTCAGTTGCATGGCCAGTGATACTAGTTTTCATCATAGTGCTTTGCAATCTCCTACTGGTATCAGGCAAGACATCGAAACTCAATTGGATTTTAGTACTTCATCACAGATTAAATACGTCTTCACTCTGTGAACCAATATTGATAACCTTTGGCAGAATTACTACATTAGCACGGCAAGAGAACTAGCTCGAATGGTTGGGAATAAGGAAAGCTCCAATCCTCCACCATCTCTCAGAATCAATCACCGGTGCAGCAACCATCCGCTGCTTCAATCAGGAGGACCGTTTCATCGCAAGAAACCTTTCCTTGATTGATGACTATTCCCGTGTCACATTCTACAACTTTCGCAACCATGGAGTGGCTTTCTGTTCGGATTAACTTCCTTTTCAACCTCGTATTGTTCTTCGTACTAATCATACTTGTGACCTTGCCGAAAAATGCTATCGATCCCAGTAAGCTCAAACTACATGAAATTGCATAAAATAATTCGAAATTTTATGAACATATGAACGTAAGTGTTATTTTGAACTGCAGGTCTTGCAGGACTAGCTGCTACATATGGTTTGAATTTGAATGTGTTGCAGGCTTGGGTTATATGGAATCTCTGCAATGTAGAGAACAAGATGATATCAGTTGAGAGAATTCTTCAATTCTCCGGCATACCAAGCGAGGCTCCAACAGTGATTGATGATTGCCAGCTGGAAGAAGATTGGCCAACATGTGGAACTATCGAATTCGATGATCTTCATGTTAGCTACAATCCCAGACTTCCCAAGGTACTCAGAGGTATCAGTTGCACATTCCCAGGACAGAGAAAAATCGGAGTTGTTGGCAGGACAGGGAGCGGGAAATCAACACTGATTCAAGCTCTATTCAGGATGGTAGAACCATTAGAAGGGAAAATCTTGATCGATGGTGTCAACATTTTGAAGATAGGATTGCATGACTTGAGATCAAGATTGAGCATAATACCACAAGACCCAACTCTGTTCCAAGGAACAGTTAGGACAAATTTGGATCCTCTGCAACAACATTCAGATTCGGAACTATGGGAGGTAAACCAAACATATTAGTTAATCTAATACGCTCCGGTATTATATTAGATGCAAACCAAACATATCATACAAACATATATATATATATATATATATTCATATTGGTATTTACACTAATAGTCTTGTTTTGAGGTAATTAACAGTGTTGTAGTTCTTCTGACACCCAGACACCGAACATTGTACAGGCTTTGCGGAAATGCCATCTTTGGGAAATAGTGAAACAAGACCATCGGCTGCTTGATGCACCAGGTACCTAAAACACACAAATTAAGCAACACACCGATGCACATTGCTATACTGATCTTGAAAACTTAATTATCGGGACGGTGCAGTTGCGGAAGATGGAGAGAACTGGAGTGTAGGACAGAGACAATTAGTTTGCCTGGCTAGAGTGTTACTGCAAAAGAGGAGAATTCTTGTTCTTGATGAGGCTACAGCATCAGTAGACACCGCAACTGATAATTTGATTCAGAAGACTATAAGAGAAGAAACTAGTAATTGCACAATCATCACCGTAGCGCATCGTATTCCCACTGTCATCGACAGTGACCTGGTTTTGGTACTTGATGAAGGTATATATAATTTTGCTGAATATGATTTTGCATAAATTAACTGAATGTTGAAAGATTTTATTTATCACTGAATGCATGCAGGTCGGATTTTAGAGTTTGATTCTCCAAACAACCTTCTCAGAGATTCATCATCGGCTTTCTCAAAGTTGGTGATTGAATATCTAGGAAGGAATCAGAGAGACAATGGTTTTGAATTTACATAAAATGTGATGGCATAAAGCGTGGGAGAAATCAAATTGTAAAATAAACAGCAGAAAAAGAAGCTAAACTGCATCGATCAATTACATATACAGGAATGTCGACTAGCGTAAGAAGGTCAAGGCAGATAGATTTGATACAGAATTTGAAGCAAAGCGAATGTAAATAGACCATGAATTCTGCATTACATAAACTATTTTCACATTCATGTCATGATCATATGATTCTGTAATCTGATTTCTGCTACTGATGATGTGTTTGATCTCATTTTTCAGACCATTCAGAATCAAGAAAAGAAGAGCTTTATTCATACTAATGTAATAGATCTTAAACAAAAGCAGCATATGAGAGAATAATACAAGATCAAACTTTTTACATTTTGGGATCGAATCATTTCCTAGTTTGGATTTGAAAAGAACCCGTTAACTGATGGCATGATCTCCGGAGATTTATTGCGAACAAATTTACGCAGCCTGTGCTCGGCATACTTCTCTCCCTCTGCGAAATTGTCAAGAACTCCTGCAGCTCTGTTTTGTTTGGTGACCCTATCGAAAAGAAATAAGCAAGTAAAGGAAATGTGCATCTAATCTATTTTCTACACTGATGAAGAGTATTCAAGTTCAAGATAAGTTTAATGATGTAAAGTTACAAATAAATAGCATAATTTTTCACAACTACTACTTGAATTGAAACAAAAATTCAAACAAAGAATGATATATATATTTCAGTTTCTTTCTCCAATGACTAAACCGACAAATCATACTAGATCAATCTACACATGAATGCATATAACAAGCATACCTCACTTCAGGGTTGGTGCAGATGTTCCGTGCCAGTTGCATGCCGCAGATACCGACAGCTACACCAACAGCAGCAAAGAGTGGATACACCTACACACCCAAGACCAATAAAATGCAGCATCAAGTTCTCTCCATGAACTCTCAATCTATATTAATTCCAATTCTTGCCAAACACTAAAACATGATAGCAAAATCACAAAGCAAACAAAACAAGGCAAGAAAATTTTGAGAATTATAAGAAAATTATTCAGACTAACCATTATCTTGCAAGCACCTAATCAAACCTTTAGCAGCATCAAATTCTCTCTACAAACTCTCAATTTATGTTATTGCCACATCTGGCACAATGCTAATCTCACTAGCGAAATCACAATACAAACTAAATCATAGAAACATGGAACAATTTGAGAAGTACATTTAGAATCTAACAGTTAGAGAAGTGCAGATAGAAACACATTTAGAAAGTCAAACAAAATAAAGTCATTCAGACAACCCTCAAACTTGCAAGCTTCTAATTAAAATCTTCTGCAACATCAAATTCTCTCAACAAATTCTCAATCCATGTTAATGCTAATCTTTCAAAATGCTAAAACTCACCAGAAAAATCACAAAACAAACAAGAACTTAATTGGAAAAATCATACTAAAGAAAATTTTTTAAACAACCCTCAAATGTGAAAGCTACTGGTCATAAACTTCAGCATCATCAAATTCTTTCAACAAACTCTCAAATTTACACCAATGCTCAAAGCATGAAACAAGCTAAACACAATCAAAACAAACAAAAAAGAAATGCAATTGAAATACAACATCTATGGAAAAAAACTAAGTAGTTCATTGAGAGAATTAATCAAACAGAGATAGATAGATAAATAGATACCTCAGGCCTCAACCAACGTTTCAAGGTGGAATAAGCCATTGGTGCTGCAGGAGATCAAAGGGAAAGGGAGAGCAAGGGAGCAATTTACACAATGAAAGGTTATATATATTGTTGTCTTTGAACCAAATTTAGTTTTTTTTTTCCCGCCAGAAATAGTGAGACTAACTACCCCCAACCGTTTGACTCTGGTCAAACAGGACTGTTTTGGAAAGTCCTTGAAGGGTCAAAATAATTTCTTGTTTTAATGTAAATTTTAATTTTATTTGGGAATTATTTTTTATTTATGTGCAAACATTCAATGACTTGAAATAAATGTTTTTTTTTATACTTTCCAGCTAAATTAATAAATAAAATTTTTAGCTATTGTTAAAAATGTGAACTATTATTCAAAATGCATTAACATATAAAACATTTACTTTTGTGAATATAACTGAATCATGGCACATATTCATGTATTTACCCTGTACGGCCTTTATTTAGAATCACAGTTTAAGGCACCTATTTCTATAACTCAAAAAAATTTTAAAAAAAATCTATAAATTTGAGGACTCAGTATCGACAATCAAACGCATGCTTGATTTTCTATACACCATGTATTATGAAAGTATTAATCTTCCACCCATAACCAAAGATCTGTTATTATTATTGTTTTTAACGAGTCTTGAACTTGATATTTTTTAATTATCTCATTTTTGTTTTTAGTAATAAAGCCAAATATAGTTAAATTATATATATTCTGATTGAATTTATATTCTATATGTATTTTTTTTATTAATCTATTTTATTTGTTTATTTTAAAAAATTAAACCAAAACTCGTAGCATGGTATCCTGTAGAAAATATAAATTTATTTAGAATAAACTCTTTATTAAATTTTATCAGAATTTTCTTTTAACTAAAGCAGTTTTTTTTTTAAACAAAACTTTAATGGATCTTAATAAGTTCTACAATTTCTAGAAGGAAAAAAAAAAAGAAAAAGAAATGGCCTTTCTTTGAATACTAGGAACTGAATCAACGGATCAATCCAACGGTGAGTATGCAAACCTTGGGCCCCAAGTCTCGGTATTAACCGTTGAAAAGCCACTTCCCGCCCGCGGGAACCGACAAGAGAAACCAGACCCATTCCCGTTGCCATTCCTGTAATTTTCTCCACATCCAGTGGCATTCATTTGTCTTTAACCCCCTAAAAACTCTTTTACCGCTTCCAACGGTTCCTCACGGGATCAATCAAATCACGCCACGTCACGAGCCTCTCATGTTTTTTCATGCTGACGTGGCGTCTCCCGCCTTTTTCTCTCCCCTCCCTTCCATTTGTTCCGCCGGATCTTTGACTTTCTAGAAACACACATGCAAAGGAACAAGTAAAACTCTGCCGCGTAAGCGGTTCAGTTTAAATTATATTGTTTCGCGGTTCATTTGACCGTAAGAGCTCCTTTGCGACCAATCGGCGGCTTCTTTTTTCCGCCGATTGGAATTCCAAACCCAATGCCATTGTTTTATAGTGTCTTGAATAACAAGCTAGCAATGGAAACGTGGCGCGTTCTTATTGGTTTTGAGCTTTCCATTAGTTCTCTTTGAATGAAATAAAACAGGCCACTTCGTGTTGGTCCACCTTAACAAAAAAACTTCCTTAAGAACATCAGACAGCGTTCAAGCTTTTATATTAAACTTTTAAACCCCCCACCATTTCATTGCAAAATAATTCAAGGCTTGAAGTCCCATTATCGTCCTTATTCGAGCAATTTATTAGTTTGGAATTCCATGGGTAAATCCGTGATTTCATCTCTCCTTCGTCTTCATCATTCTCCTCTGAGATGTGTTCTTCTAATTGTTTTTTTTTTTTAATTTTAATGTTCTTTGATGACAGCATCTGACAAGAAGATCAAGATCGGCATCAACGGTTGGTGTTTTTTCTTTTATTTATTTGGAGTTTTTTTTTTTAAATGTTTAAATGCATTAATGCATATACCAACAATAGAAAATTATTTTCTAAAATAATCATACAAAATATTTAAAAATATTTAGCTTATTGGCACCGAATACCTTACGTAAAGTATTTGTTTCTGAGAAAGATCATGTGAGGTATTTATTATTTTGGGAGAATAAAATCCACGCAAAATGAGTGCATAGGTATTTGTTGAGATTATCGATAAAGTATGTGGTAAAAAAAAAATTTACATTATTAATTTAATCAATAGTATTTTTTTGGAATAAAATCATGGAACTCTAAAGTTTGTTGGTTATCATTCATTCTATTGCTTAAATTAAAAAAAGCATTTTAATCCTTTTTTAGTTAGATAGATATATAATATGGAATAATATTTAGTCTTATGTTTTTATTTATGATGGAGTGGAGTTTGTTTTGACTAATAAGTAAATAAATATAAATATTGGGTTTGAAAAGGGTTTGGGAGGATTGGACGGCTGGTGGCTCGTGTGGCGTTGCAGAGAAATGATGTGGAGCTGGTGGCAGTCAATGATCCTTTCATCTCTACTGATTACATGGTATTCAATTCAATCTTTGCCCTTTATTTCTTGATGTCTGGTCTTCATAAATCTTCACATATATATATATATATATATGTATGTATATGTAATGTTTTTTTTTTAAAACTAATGGTTAAACTCAAAAGGGAAAAAATCATGTAAAAAACAAACATATATGAAATCTTAAATATTTAGCATATAAACAAATATATAAAAATTATTTCACCAATTCTTCATATTTAGCCTTTAGTTTGTAAAAGGAGGAACTTTATGAGAGTATGTTTAAATATACATTTTTTTTTTTAATGATGATCATTATTTAGACCAATATATATATCTCAGGCCAATGACTATTAAAGTCTATTGGTATCGAGTTTTTTATACAAGATGTTTGTCTCATTAAGGAGTCAGATTTGAATCTTAACCTTTGTAGGTGGTGAGTACAATACCGTAGAGCTAAGTTCCTCCAATGTGTTGTTCCCTGACGTGATTTGTCCACGTTTATTAAATCCATATATATATATATATATAAATTTATTATTTTATGTATTTTTGCAGACATATATGTTCAAATATGATAGTGTGCATGGGCAATGGAAGCACAGCGACATTAAAGTAAAGGATTCCAAAACACTTCTTTTTGGGGAAAAAGCAGTCGCTGTTTTTGGATTTAGGTATTTATTTCTCCATCAAATAATTCGTAAATTCATTTATTTACTACTGAAATAAATCTATATATATATATATATAAAGAAATCCAGAGGAAATCCCATGGGGTGAAGCTGGGGCAGAGTATGTGGTGGAGTCTACTGGTGTTTTCACAGACAAAGACAAAGCTGCTGCTCATCTTAAGGTTTGAATATTTTCTTCAATTATTTCATTTTAAATCAACATTAATCATAAACTTTAATAGGAATAGTTTTGAAAGACATTTCTGATGTAATAAGCTTAAACAAACCAGTTTATATTAATATTCTATAGAAGCATGGATTGATTGGATTAGCTTCTGAAAAAAAAAAAGAAAAAAGAGTTTTCCATGAATATTTCTCATGTAATTATTTTTTAAATGAAGTACATTTGAATTTAGATGAGTTACTATATATATATATATAGATATTTTGAAAATGTATCATGATTCAAGATAATAATCTAATATGTCTAACAAGTTGTATTTTTTTAGGGAGGTGCTAAAAAGGTGGTCATCTCTGCACCAAGTAAAGATGCACCAATGTTTGTGGTTGGTGTCAATGAGCATGAGTACAAGACAAACATCGACATTGTCTCTAATGCAAGCTGCACTACCAATTGCTTAGCTCCTCTTGCCAAGGTACTAATAACTAGTAGCATTTCATTCTTGTTTTCATGTGTATTTTTATAGTTAATTCATTGTTGACTAGAGAAATTTTATTGTTTTTGGCAGGTTATTAATGATAAGTTCGGCATTGTTGAGGGGTTGATGACTACAGTTCATTCAATCACTGGTACTCATTACTGAATTTTTGATGAAATGTAGTTTGTTCTTGATTTTAATTTCATGTTGTTTGTATTAGCCACTCAGAAGACAGTTGATGGACCATCTAGCAAGGACTGGAGGGGTGGAAGAGCTGCAAGCTTCAATATCATTCCTAGCAGCACTGGTGCTGCCAAGGTTACTGTTTTATCGGTTTTCTTATTATATACTTCATTGTCTTAGTTTACCGATTGATAAATCGTATTTTCTTGGCAAACGTATAGGCTGTTGGAAAGGTCCTTCCTTCATTGAATGGAAAACTCACTGGCATGTCATTCAGAGTTCCGACCGTAGATGTTTCTGTTGTTGATCTTACTGTCAGGCTTGAGCAGGCGGCCACCTATGATCAGATCAAGGATGCTATCAAGTAAGTGAACTATCGTATTTATTTAATGTGTTTTTCTATTCTTGTTTAGATTTTTATATACGCGTTCATGTAGTTTCTGCCGGTCTTGAATCTGGTTGCATTTGGTTGTTGGTCTTGAATTTAACTATCAAGAAGAGCTACTGAAATCATTTGTTTGAAGAAAAAAAAAAATCTATTACAAGTGTTGTTTGTCCTCTTGTCTTGTATTCAGTGTTTGTTTTCCTGCTGGTTAAGAATTATGCAACCAAGTGACTATGAAATCACTTGTTTTCAGTTATAGCTTGTTTTCTTGTTTCCATTGCTGTTATTTTGTTTTTCTGATGGTTAAAGAGTAATGCAGCTGAGTGATTGTGAAATCACTTGTTCTTTGCTGTTTGTTGGTTTTCAGTTATCATTCTTGAACATATATATATATATATATATATGTAAAGAGCTACTAAAATCCTGAAATTTGTTGGCCTGAAGACACTGAAATTGTTAATGTGTTTCAATGGCAGGGAGGCCTCTCAGGGGAAACTTAAAGGCATCTTAGGCTATGTCGATGAGGACTTAGTTTCCACTGATTTTCTTGGCGACAATAGGTAAATGCCTTGCATACCAAATTCGAAGTTTTTTTGAATTTGAATCTTAGCTTTGATATGCATAAAATTATCTTACTGCATGTTTATTATAACAGATCAAGCATATTTGATGCAAAGGCTGGAATTGCACTGAATGATCACTTTGTTAAACTTGTGGCTTGGTATGATAATGAATGGGGTTACAGGTATACATTTTTTTTCTTAATTTGTTTTGCCGAAGATTTGAGAATGTTGTTCAGTGAATTAAGAGGATGTTTTCTGTTGCATTGCAGCACCCGGGTTGTTGATTTGATCTGTCATATGGCTAGCACTTAAGTGAAGAACATGACATGAAGAGCCTCTTGTTGTTGTTGTTGTTGTTGTTGTTGAATTGAGTTCAATTTGTCTGAACTTGAGGCATTATTATGTTGTTAAAGAATTTAAATAAATGTTTGCAACTTGGAATGTTGGAATGTTATAAATAATTATTCAGTAAATCTTTTTCATTGCTTTCATTTGATGCATTTGCAAATCAATTTGGTGGAGGATTATGTTATTTATTTATTTTCGCCGTTGATATCTCATGTAGAGTTACTCAGGGTTGGTGCCATGCTTTAGTGTATGACCAAAATGTGAGTAAAAAAATGAAGAGGAATTGCTTGCAAGATCCAAGCAACTTCACCATTGTTTTTTCAAATTTCTTGGAAGACCTTTTTCAGAATTACTTTTAAGTTTAATAGCTAGATTATCTTGAATTTACTGGTTTTACATCACGTTTTCATTTTAATTTTGCTCTTTAGTTTTGATATTTCTTATTTATTATTTTTACATCACTTTCAGTTTTTAGTTTGGTTCTTTAGTTTTTTTTATATCATATTCAAATTTGTGTGTTATCGAACAGAATTTGAACTTCCAAAAGTGACATGAGGATGAAATGGAACTAGTTGTAAAAAAGAGGGACTGCAAAAGATAATATTTAATCAGAAGGATGATTGGAAAGAATAAAAGTTCCAGGACTGCAGAGTAATATTCCCAAAAATGAAAATTAATAAATACATAAATATGTGATAGTGTTATACATTTCATTAGTAATTTATATTTACATAAGATATGCATTTATTTTTTAAATTTCACAAAGAAATAATAGGTGAAATTTTTTTTTTTTTTTTTTTTGGTTAAACTCAAAATACAAAAAGCCTCAAATTTTGGCCCAGCAAGGTCTTGCCCCATCTCTATATCAAACCCATCTAATAAATTAGAGAACATAATCTAAATATAATTTTTCTCTTAAAAAAGGTTTATCAACCAAAGCTCTAATATCGTTTTGGGATTTTGCATATATAAACTGAAAATCTCTAATTGCTTGTATTTCCTTAAACCTAATATTTTCATTATGCACATTCCATTATCAAACATTGAGATCTGTTACGGTATATATACAAAGTTACAATTGTGTTTTCATTTTACCACCTATCTAATTAACACTGTTGAAACTTATTTAATTTTAGAAGTCTGCACATAAAAATCTGAGTTGTTTGTGAGGGTTTACTTACAAATATGTTTTTAATATAATATACATGTAAACATTTTTTTGTTTGTGTTAGGGAACATATGCTAATTTT
>NC_052484.1:18647988-18729393 GCF_009730915.1 Dioscorea cayenensis subsp. rotundata
CACATATAAGATAAAGAAAAACAAGGAAATAGCTTGACCAACTATAAGGAGAGTGTTCAGATGAAAATAAAAGAATAATCCACGAACCAATCCGATGTTGAATAGAGTAATGCAATAGCAACTTCAAGAACACATAGATCTATGGTGCCAAATGAAGCTGGGCATAACGCACAAGACCATGTAGAAAACAAAAGAGAATACGTATTAACTTTCCCACTCTTAAGGAATTTTGGGAAAGACCTTATCCTATATCTTGCAAACTGTGGCCACAGAATAAATCCAAATTCTCAAGAACCTTCAAGCTTTTATTACTTGAAAACTTGAACTATGATTAGGTTTTGAGAAACCTTACTTTGTGAATTAATAACAGGAGATGACATATAAAATAATAATGTTCACAGGATAAGAACCTCCTCAACTGAATTTCAACATATCACGTCATTATAGAGTTTCTTAGAGTTGCAAGTTAAAGCATCAATGGAACTTTCATGGAAAGATGTGTCAGTAATAGTTTGGTATGCCTTTGTCATCAATGACTATGAAAACTGTTTCATTTATGCAACGAAAAGTTTGTCGCCAATAAAAAGGCCTGCTTGGAGAAGAATTGAGCAGGAAGCAAACTCCACAAACCGGACACATTTGTTGGCTTAGTTTGTACACTCCTATGTTTTTATGCCAGTTAGCCTAGGTCCTATATGAAGAAATAATTTGCTCAGAACAGAATGATGTTTATGTCTTGATATGTGCTCTATCATAATTCTTGCCTTAATATACAAGTGATATTTTATTGCGGAAGAAAGAACAGTGCACAACTTGAACCTTCCCACTCAGGCAAAAGCAGAAAAAGTCACATAGGTTCATGTAACAAGGAATAATATAAGCTTCACTGGAGAAATTCTTCAGTAAATGCATACACTATTTTTAGGAAATATTGTAGAAGATAATAAATATTCCTCAATTTTCAGAACAAAGTAGTTATAACTGAACAAATATGCTCATGAATAGATCTCATAAAGCTAATACACAACTAAGCTTTTTTATCAAATGATTACATAGATACTGTTAGGTTCATCGATATGAGTAATTGCTGTAATCATTAGTTCAATTTGTGGAAACAACTGAACAGAACATGCAAAACTATCTAAAAGAAGTATGTTATATTAAAAAGAAGAAAACTTGACTAACGAGGAAAACATAACCAATCATTACCAAATATTTTCCTATTAACTGTTATTATGTGCAAAGAATACCGTCTCAAAATGGGAAAAATCAGGACACTCTAGGGTGAGACAATTAAAAGTTTTCCCAGCCAGTTCTCTGCAAGAAAGATCAAATGAGCAAAACACAACTAAGGGGAAATTAATGATTGGTATGGCAAACATTCAGCTGAAAATTTGGGAGGGCTCAAACAAGATAGTGCTTAAAAGTGCCGAAATAACTATTTAGCAGCAAGAATTATGACCTAACAAATAAAAAGAATTGATCAAGACACTTTAGCCTCTAAGCACATGCATCCACAGGTATGAAGGCTAGATGTCTTGACACTACATGTGGACATTGGCAAGAACCTACGCATGATAGTGCACCTTAAAATAGGCTGGAGAAACAGAATGGATCAATTTGTTTTACTGAGTATGATGCATAATGTTAGGGAGTGCTTTACTTACAATTTCTCCTCTGGAAACCACGAGATTATCAATTGGAAGCCAGTAAATCTTCACAAAAACCAGGGGAAAAAACAGACAATTTAAGTTTCCTATATAAATTAAAATTAAAAAAAAAGAAGTCATCGTCATTACATACCATCTAGGACTAGCAAGAAAACCTAAAACGTATTCTTAATGGCATTGCATTGCAGGATGACCAAATGAGGAAATCAGAAATAAATGGAAACTTCCAACAAACTGAAAAAATAAAAATTATATATACTACATATGAACCTATGGCATGACAATAGATGATTACTTCCAAAGTAACATCACTATCCATCAACGACCAAGTGGTCTATTGGTAGCCGGATCCTCATTAGAACCCTTTACAAATGCTGAGAGTTCAAATTACGGATAAGAGCACATTTCTAGGAGTGTGAGTTGTAGTTGTGTGCGGGTGGTTCCAACGCCCACGTGCGCGTGCCTAGCCCCCACTTGCTCCGCCAAAGCTTGTGCATGTTAAAGGAGATTTACTCATAATCATGCAAGCTAAGAAAGGTTGATTATCTTCAGAGAGTGGGCTACTATGTACGTTGCATGGGTGGAAGCATGCTGATAGGATAGAACGAATCGAGTGTTAGAGTTTGATTGGAAGTGTTTTTCTCTTTAGCTTGAACTTTTGTGTCCTGTGTTAGCTGCCAAGTTGGCAAGTCTTTAGTGTTATGTCTTTATATTATGTTTCCAAGTCTATATCCTAGTTAAGCTCAATGCATTGAAGCTGCAAGATACTTTATTGTCTAAGGTCTGTGTGAACATTGAGAGACTGTGAGAGACTTGTCTTGATTTCTATAGCTCTTATCAAATGATATCAAAGATACAGGAGGCTATGGCTGGATGCTTCTCTTCCTCCAACTCTACACAAGCCAACATACCTCTCTTCAAATAGGAGAACTACAACCTATGGAGTCTCAAGATGAAGACCATGTTCAGGTTGAGGAATCAATGGAGCCTTGTGGAGAAGGGCTTTAGCAAGGAAAAAGACAACAACAAGCTCAATGAGAGTATGAAGAAAGACGTGAAGGCGCTATACTTAATCCAACAAGCACTACATGAGAGAGTTCTTATCAAGATCTCAAAAGCTTCAACGGCAAAAGAAGCTTGGGAGATACTAAAAACATAGTACTAGGGGAACCAAAATACCATCATAATGAATTGGATGCAACCAAGATGAAGCAAGGAGAGAAGGTCTTGGACTTTGTGAGCAGGTTCTGGATGTTGTGTATCGCATTAGAATGCTTGACGAGCAGCTCCCGGAGAAGACAGTGGTTGCGAAGATCTTGATAAGTCTCACTCCGAGGTTTACTCATGTTTCATCCATCATCAAGGCAAAGAACCTTAATGCACTCACTCTTGATGAACTAAGTAGTTCTCTAAAGAGTAATGAGTCCATTCTTAATCTTGCCGGAGAATAGGAGGAAGAAAAAGCTCTTCATGTTAAGACTTCTCCATTTGGAAAAGGTCGTGATCATGGCTTCTATAGAGGGAAAGCTCGCGGACGAGGGAGAAATCCAGAGCTTAGTCGCTCCACCGAGGGCAGCAAACAACACAAGGGTGTACAATGCTTCATATGCAAGAAGTTTGGGAACATGGAGGCCCATGACTGGTATAAAAACAAAAAAGTTAACGTAAGCAAAGAGGCAAAGGATGTTGACGAAGGTCTATTGTTCATGGCGAGCAACGAGTCCATAAATGAAGCTAGAGGAACTTAGCTGATAAACAATGGTTGCTTCAACCACATGTCGGGAGATAAGAAATTCTTCCAAAATATAGAAGAAACCCCTCTTCAAGCAATGAGATTGGGAGAGGGAAATGTGCTGCAGGTTGCTGGAGTTGGATCAGTAGCTCTCTATTCAAGCTCGGGGAAAACCAACATCCTAACCAATGACCAATACATGCCCAACTTAGCTCACAACTTGCTAAGTGTGGGTCAGCTAATGTCATTTGGTTACAATATAAAATTCTGATGGAGAATGTGTTATCAAAGATGCTTTCTCCAACACTAAGGTGGTAAGAGTGCTCATGACTTCTCACCGGCTCTTTCCACTTCATGCGAATGACGAGGGCTCTTTCCACTTCATGCGAATGACGAGGGGTCAGCGCATGTTGTGTAAGGAAAGGAAGCTTTATCAGATCTCTGTCACAGAAGATATGGCCATCTAAATCTCGAGAAGCTTGAAGCACCTGTCTGAAAATCAACTGGTGAATGGTCTTCCCGTTATTATGCCAACACACCCTATGTGAAGCATGCTCTTTGGGTAAACAAACATGATATGAGTTTCCAAAAGGATAAGCAAGATGAGCTACCACTACCGCGGAGCTCATCCATGGAGATCTAGTTGGTCCAATGCAGACTTCTTCCCTCGTAGGTAATCTATATTTTCTTCTATTAACTGATGATTACTCCCGGTATAGCTGGGTCTACTTTCAGAGAAAATCAAACGCCTTACAATAGTTTAAAACATTCAAGCTGTTAATTGAGAAGTAGCTATCACTGCCGGTGAAAATTGTCAAATTATGTGGACTATTTTGGGAAAGCTTTATTGTAAAATATTTTCCTTTTTTTTGGAGATTTGATTAGTTGTAAATTCAGACAATCTGTTTCTAGATTTGTAGGAGATTTTGTTGCTGATTCTTAGGCTGTCATATGTGTATATAAACCTCCTCTTGTAACCTAATTCTGCTTGAATGAAATTGAGCCTTTCTCTCATGCTTTTTCCTCATGGTATCAGAGATTTAGGTTTCTTCCTGAGAGTTTTTTTCTCAAGTTCATTCTTTTCTTGTCTGACCGAATTCCTTTCTTCCGTTCCACTTGTCCATTCTCTCTTCTTTCTGGTCAATCTTTTTAATTTTCTCTTAATCATGTCTGAATCCATGGAAACCACAGCAACATCGGATGCTCCTGTAACAGAGTGTATTCGCTGTCTAGTCCAGAGACTTGCAAAATATTCAGACAACTTATCGATTGAACAAAAAGAATTAATTGAAATGGTCTCAGCTTGTTCGGACTTTCTTGAAGGGTCGAGGGAAATTAAGCCATTTAATAGGCACAGGTCCTTCAAAGAATGATCCGAAGTTTTCTGCGTGGGATGAACAAGATTCAATGGTAATGTCTTGGTTATGGAATTCAATGCTACCAGAGATCAATGATACATGCATGTTTCTCAAATCCGCCAAAGAAATTTGGGGTGCTATCCGACAAACATATTTCAAGGTCAATGATGCTGCCCAAATCTATGAAGTTAAGACAAAGATTCAAGCGGCCAAACAAGGAGCAAGAACCGACACAGAATATTCGAGTTGTTTGCAAGGCTTGTGGCAGGAGATAGACCACTATCAATGCATTCAGATGCGCTGTAGTGAAGATGCAGCGATTTTAAAGCTATTTGTTGAGAAGGAACATATCTATGACTTCCTTGCTAGTCTCAATGTTGAGTTTGATGCAGTCAAAGTACAGATTTTTGGGAAACCAGACTTGCCCTTATTAAATAAAACAATTTCAACCATCCGTGCTGAGGAAGGTAGAAGAAGTGTTATGATGGAAACTGATGGAGGAGACGGATCTTCCATGGTGTCCAAAGTTGTGAAGGCTACTTAAGGAAAAGAAACCAATCTCGCCTTGTATCTTTCGATTAAACCATCAGACTTTTACTTTACAGTAAACAGCCATCTACATCTAACTGGTTTGACCCATTTCGGCAACTTAATCAACTCCCGTGTATTAGTCTTCACAAGTGCCTCCATCTCCACTTTCATAGCATACATTGGGAAAAGTTTTGGTACGCCAGAAATAGATACATTGGATGTTTGGTGCAAGCTCTAGTTCCTTTTATGAGTGCAATAGGTAGGTCTGCATCATTTAGTCTTTCATGCTCATCTAGGAATTCGCTAGGTTCGGCTAATGGTGGCTGACTTTCTAAGTTTATGATATCAATTTCAGGAACCTGAACAGTAGCACAAACAGGAGATTGTAGCTGCACAGATTGAGGAATACGAACTTTCTTCCTGAAATAATGCTTCAGTGGTTGAGTATTGTCTTGGATTCCCGTATCTGATTCTGATGTATTAACAAAAGGTACAGGTGGAGTTGTAACAGGCGCTGGAATTGGAACAGACTCAGATGAGATCGATGGAATAGACACGAGCTCAGAAGAAATGAGCTGAATTTCTGATTTAGTTGGAAATTCAAGAAGAAACAAGTCCTTCGCTTTATCTTTGATGAAATTCTCCTCCGGAGGATAGGTATGTTGAAAGAATGACTCATTTTCAACGAATGTAACATCGGCAGTAACAAAAAAATTTCTTGTGAATGGATGGAAACACTTATATCCCTTTTGGGTAGACGAATAATCGATAAAGACACAACGAAGAGCACGTGGATCAAGTTTCCCCCTGTTTTGAGAATGGACATCAACAAAGGCAACGCTACCAAAAATTCTAGGAATGAGGTTATTAGAAGCAGAGAAGTTAGGGAAAAAACTTGTAAGCATCTCAGGGGCTTTTGAAATTAAGAACCCTTATGAGAAGTCTATTGATCAAATGAGCAGCAATTAGAACTGCTTCCCCCCAATATTGTTTAGGAACGTGTTTGTGAAACAGCAGGGCTCTAGTAATCTCCAAAAGATGGCCATTTTTCCGTTCAGCTACCCCATTTTGTTGTGGTGTATTGACACAAGAAGACTCGTGTATGATTCCTAATTTTTGGAAAAATGGAGAAAGGATTTGATTGAAGTAATCTTTGGCATTGTCTGAACGAAATCGTTTGATTTGTACATCAAATTGTGTCTTGATCATGGTATAAAAGTTTGGAAAAAACAGTACCAACATCAAATTTATTTTTTATCAAGTAGATCCACATTACTCGAATACAATCATCAATGAATGAAACAAACTAGTTAGCACCAGAAATGTTTGGAACAGTTGAGGGACCCCAAATATCACTGTGAATAAAAGAGAAAGGATAGAGAGCTCTTGTATTACTTATTGGAAAAGAGACACATTTGTGTTTGGCAAGTTCACAATCATTACAATGGAAAGACTCTAGATTGGACCCTTGGAACAATGAAGGAAACATTAACTTAAGAACACTAAAGGAAGATGACCTAAACGACGATGATAAAGCCAAATTTTATTGTTGTCTGACATGACCGACTCTGAGAGAAATGTAGTAGATAGGGAATCTTTGACTTTAGCTCTTACACTTTAATTTTCCAGGTAGTAAAGACCGTCCCTCTCACTAGCATGTCTAGTCTTCCTCTTCGTGCCATGTTCCTGAAAGACACAATCTAATGGAAAGAAAGTTACACTGCAATTAGAGTCTTTGGTGAGTTTTTGAATAGAAACCATATTTGCCAGAAATAGATTATGCATTGACTATAGGGGTGTAAATGATACACCTCTACTCGCAAGCTACTCGGGCTCGACTCGGTGAAAACTCGAATTCGGCTCGGTCACAGTCGAGTCGAGCTCGAGCTCGAGTAGTCGAGCGAGCCGAGTTCGAGTATTGTGATACTTGGCTCGAGTGCTCGCGAGTCTAATCGAGCATGTATGTATATATATAATATTAGATTTATTTGATAAAAATCAAGGGGAAAAACATTCGAGCTCGAGTCGAGCTCGAGCTCGAGCATAATGTTTATGGTTATTTTCAGTTTTTTCGAGCTTAATCGAGCGAGCTCGAGTAGCTCGATTTGTGTACCGAGTCGAGCTCGAGCTATAAAATAAATACTCGATCGAGCTCGAGCCGAGTATCGAGTACCGAATTTTCAGTCGAGCTCGAGCTCGAGCTTGGTACTGCTCGGCTCGAACTCGATCAATTACACCCCTAATTGACTATAGGGCTATCAATGAGAAGACTGTAAACGATAAAATCCCAATCCAACTTATTGAAGAACTTATGGATAAACTTCATGGAGCTGAATTTTTCTCCAAACTAGATTTGAGGTCAGGGTATCATCAAATCAGAATGAGTGAGAATAACATTAATAAGACAACTTTTCGCACTCATGAAGGGCACTATGAATTTTTAGTAATGCCGTTTGGGCTTACTAATGCTTCCTCTACATTCCAAAGTCTTATGAATGATGTTTTCAAACCATTTCTAAGGATATTTGTATTGGTGTTCTTTGATGATATTCTAGTATACAGTGATGATTGGGAGGCTCATTTGAGGCACTTGGAGTTGGTGATGAAGGTCCTTGAACTAATCATCAATATGCAAAGAAGAACAAGTGCATGTTTGCAACAAGGAAGATTGATTATCTGGGACATGTTATTAGCAACCAAGGAGTTGAGATGAATTAAGCTAAAATAGAAGCTATCACCAATTGGCATGTTCCTAAAAAGAGTTGAGAGGGTTTTAAAGGTTGACAGGGTATTATAGGAGATTCATTAAAGGTTATGGGATCTTACCCAAACCTTTAACTAAATTGTTGAAAAAGAATAAATTCGACTGGAATTCAGCAAGCACAACAGCTTTTGATAAGCTCAAAGATGTGATGATCACTAAAACCTTGTTGGTCCTCGTTGATTTTGAAGCTGAGTTTGTGGTAGAAATTGATGCCTGTGAAGAAAGAGTGGGTGTTGTCTTGATGCAAAAAGGCTAACCCAATTGCTTACATAAGTAAATCCTTATCAGAGAAATGTAGATCATTATCAGTCTATGAAAAGGAGATGCTAGCCATTGTCTTAGCACTGCAAAAGTGGAGGTCAAATTTACTTGGAAGGCATTTTAAAATTAAGACAGACCACCAAAGTCTCAAATTTCTACTTCAACAGAGAATTTCAACTCCAAATCAACAAAATGGCTGGTGAAGCTTATGGGGTATGATTTTGAGATAGTGTATAAAAAAGGGAGGGAGAATGTTACAGCTGATGCCTTTTCTAGGAGACCAAACCTAGCAACCATATCTTCTGTCAAGTCAGATCTTCTGGAAAAAATTCAGAAAAATTGGGAGGAAGACACGGAATTGAATCAACTTATTTCAACAATTACAGCAGAATCATCAAGGTAGGCAGCAGTATAAATGGGCACAAGTTCAACTCAAGAGGAAAGGAAAATTAGTGGGAAATGATGAGGTTGTTAAGCAAATGATTTTGCAAGCGTTTCATGACAACTTTGCTAGAGGACACTTAGGAATTGAGGTGACTAGGAAGAGGATTGGTGATTATTTTTACTGAATCAGGGAAAGGACACCATATTAGTGATTGTGGATAGGATGACCAAGTATGCTCAGTTTATTGCACTATCCCACCCTTACACGGCCTTATCAATAGCTCAAACTTTCCTTGATCAATTCTATAAATTGCATGATTTGCCCAAATCAATTGTTAATGATAGAGACCCGATATTTCTGAGCATTTTCTGGAAAGAATTATTCAAACTCCAATGAGTCAAGCTTCACTACTCCACAGCATATCATCCTCAATTGGATGGGCAAACTAAAGTTGTTAATAGATGTCTAAAGCAGTATCTTCATTGTATGACAGGAGAGAAACCTAAGGCCTGGTTTAAATGAGTACCACTAGTAGAATGGTGGTACAACAGTAGTTATCACTCAGCAATTAAAGCCTTTTCATATGAGATTGTGTATGGCAGAGGTCCCCCAAATGCATTTACCTTACAAGGCTACAAACTCTCGATTTAATCTGTTGGCAAGAGAGAATATGCTGAAATCACTCAAGGAAAATCTACACAAGGCAAGGAACAGGATGAAATAATTAGCAACATGGTTTTTAAAATCGTTTGAGGTGCACGCCTTGAGGCTCGCCTCAAGGCGCACGCCTTCAAGCAATTAATTGAGGCTTAAGCCTCATAGAAACAAGCGCACGCACTAAGGCAGTTCGCCTTAATGCGTATGAGGCTTAAGCCTAAAAAAACCAATTTTTTAATTGTAACTCAAAGTCTAAAAGCAAATACAAATGTTTATATCTATATACTTTTATTAATAAAAACTTATATATGTAAAATTCAATAATAAAAAAAAGCTCATCAACACCTATGATTTTACATGTAGTATGTACCAACTTAATTGTTTAGTCTAAAGATTATGTAAATGACAAATTATGAAGATTAAACTAATTTTTTAGATTTAATGATAATTATTCATTTTTTCAGGAGGAAGCTAGGAAAGGAAGCAGGAGCTCAAAAAAGAACTATACACACAAATATAAACGTTTTAAAAGAAATTAATTAATTATATAATTTTTTAAACTATTCACACATACCTTCCAATGTAAATAAATACTATATTTTCCAAAATTTTAATTACTGGAAAATGAAAAATATTTACTTTACAAATGAAAAAATAATGTTCTTTAATAGGTAATAAGTTAAGAGAAATAAAGAGGCTATTTCCAAAAATATTGTGTTTTTGAAAAACAATATATTTTTCAAATTTTTTGATTGCCGAAAAACAAAAATATTTATTTTACAAATGATAAATAATGTTAGAGTAATAATAATACTTTTACATGTACATTGTATTTATACGTATATACATACTCATATGTACACCATTATTGTATTTATATGGGCTGATTTGCTCTAATGAAAGGTATTAATTCTCTTCTCTCATTTTTAACTATCATGGTATCAGACGGCGGCCGATCTCGCTGTAATTTTGTTCAGTCTTGTCTATGACGATGACGTCGTTTGTTTGGTTCTTTTTTGTCGGAAATTTGTAAGCACTCCGACTAGCCTTGTTCGATCTCCAACCAACTTTGTCAACGCCCACCTTCCTAGTCCGACGAGCCTTGCAAACTAGCAACCACTGCCGCGATCTTACACCACCACACCAACCATTGATCCTTTGCTAAACTGAACCAGTTGAACCACGCCACCGACGAACCCTACCCGCCTACTGCCGCGCTCTCGCACTAATCGACAATCTCAGACGAAGATCCTCACCAGTCGAACCACTGATCAAGCCGAACCGCTACACTAATCAGCTCCGAACTACTGCCGCTCAGCTCCGCTCCACTGATCAGGCCGAACCGCTGCCGAACTGCCCTACGTACGCTGCCGACGATCACTGACGACGAGGCAGGAATAATCTCGCCAGGAATAATCTCGCCAGAAATCTCTCACTTGTGTCTCCTAGCATGGCTGCATCTCTCACCCACGAAATTTCACCGATGAACAGCTTCCTCCACTCATTCATTAAATTAACGACCAAGAGACATGCATGTATTTTTAGGCACGACTTTTAGCATCCTAAGTCTCCAAATCTTGCCCTTTCCTGCTTATTTTGATTCCTAACTTTATTCTTTTTAACTGTACAAATATTTAAAACAAAAAAAAAAGCATCATCTTCCTCTTCTCCTCATTTCTTGGCTCTAGTCGATGCCAAATTAAACGATTCCAATTAGTAGAGTTAACAGTTGAATAATTGAAGTGAGTGAAGAATGAAGTGAATGAGGGAAAATGAAATGAAGAGAAATGTCTAGAAGGTTAAGGAGCAAATGACGTTAAATAGCCTTGCCAATCAATTTTGTTAATCATATTGAAAAGGGCACTTGGGTAATTTCTGTGCATTTGAATGAGGAAAGATTACATAAGTTACCCCTGGAAGTTACTGCAAGTACACTAAAAGAGGCAATGGCACAGCAGTCATTCCATAATGTTTAATTTTAAAGGGACATCCCAGATGGCTCAATTACATAAGTTACCCCTCAATAGTTAAGATTGTTACTCTAAATGATTGAGAGCATTTTTGTCTTTTGGGCGGATACATTAGAGTCAATTGTTGAGAGGCTTTCTGAATACAAGAGAGGCCAACCATCATTCAAGGAGATTATAAAATAGTTGATATTAGGGTATAGACACATGTACATTAGTGATATTACCTTTTTACCCTCACATTGTAATATATAAACTCTTGATCATTGATCATCAATAATATAATACATACACAATTAATCTCTTCCTCTATATGGTATCAGAGCACTAAAGAGTAACACCTCACGATCCTCGTGCCGCCTGCCGGACAGCCTCCGCTCCTCCTACGACACCGGCAACATCACCACGACGCCGACGTCATCTTCATCAATTAAAATCCGGCCTTCTACAACAAAGATCCGACCATCTCCAACTAAGATCTAACCATCTCCAACCTCCGACGAACCTTGCCACCTTGGTGTTTGCTTTGCAACCTCACCACCTTGTGCCTGCTACCAACGAACTTCGTGTGTCTTCTCCGTTGAATTCCACACACAGCCGATCTTCTCGCCGGTGAGCTCTTCTCTATTTTCCCTGTTCTTCACTAGCCGACAACACATTCCAAGTTCCAAAAACTATTTGGCATTTTCCTTCACCAGCCGACCATCCATCCCTTTTCCATCCCATCCATCCTTTCTTTCTTTCCCAAGTTCCAAGCTTTGGCATTTTCCTTTTATCTTGGATTCCCATTTTCTTTTTCTTCTAATAGTTTTAATATTATATTTATATATCTATTATTATAAATAAATAAATAAAAAAAATCAATCCATCTTCTTCTATTCCAGTCATATATCTATATATATATATATATTCCTTTTTCTTTGTTCTAAATTTTAGGACCTTGTAATTTAGTATATCAAATAAATAAATAAATAAATAAATAATCAATCCATCTTCTTCTATTCCAGTCATATATCTTTATATATATATATATATATATTCCCTTTTCTTTGTTCTAAATTTTAGGACCTTGTAATTTAGTATATCTTCTTACATATCGTATTCTCATCATGTTTGATATTGAGAAGCACAGTGTCTCTACTACTGTCTCTTCGGATTCTCCTAGTGTTTCTACTACTGTCTCTTCCGTTTCTCCTGTTCTTTTCACTTCACAGGATCAGCAACATTCACTCGTTGCCATCAATGTCAGTGCTCAAGCTCCTCTCAAACTTACTTCTACGAATTATACTGCATGGCGTGCTCAATTTCACTCTTTGTTGATTGGATATGGTCTATTGGGATTTGTTGATGGCACACATCCCTATCCATCTACTACTGTCACAAGTTCTGATTCCACTTCACCTGTACCTAATCCAGCCTTCGCATTTTGGATCCGTCAAGATCAATTGCTTTTGAATGCCATCATCGGATCAGTCTCTCCTACTTTAGTACCATTTATTGCATCCTCTTGTTCTGCACGTGATGCTTGGAAAATCTTGGAAAAAACTTATGCATCCCCATCTCGTGGTCGTATTATGGAACTTCGCAGTCGTCTTGCTAACCTCTCGTAGGGCACTCAGACCATCACTGCCTACATGAAGGATATTAGAACTTGTATTGACTCCCTTGCTCTCATGAACAAACCGGTTGACTTCGATGACATCTCAATCCGTATTCTCAATGGGCTTGGTCCAGCATACTCAAACTTATCCCATGCTCTTCAAGTTTGAGATTCACCTCTTGAGTTCGAGGAACTGTTTGAAATTCTGCTCAACTATGAAGCTCAACTCCGACTTTTGAAACCTCCTCAGGTTACTCCTGCCACAGCTTTCACTACTTCTACTAGGCCATCGCACGCCAAACCTTCGCGCTCTAGATTTCAACGACGACCTAATTATACTCCTCGACCTCAGTTCCATGGCTTTTGCCGCCAGGTGTGACTTCTTTTTGCTCACCAGTACAGTGGGGGACTCGTCCACCTATTGTATCACCTGGGTCCACACCAAGGAGATATCTTGGTAAGTGTCAAATATGTGGCACCGTTGGTCACTCTACTCGCCAATGTTCATTTATACCACAGTCTGTCTGGGCTTCTTTGCCTCCTGCTCCCGGTCGCTTACCGGTACGACCTTAGCCACAAGCTAACACATCTACTTATTATTCGCCCGTTTCTTCATCCGACAGGGTACTTGACTCTGGTGCTTCACACCACATCACCAATGATCTAAACACTCTCTTTGCATTATCCCTATTCTGGTTCTGATAGCGTCGTTCTTGGTGATGGTACATGTCTTTCCATTGCTCACTCTGGCACTACATATTTACCCATCTTTTCTGCAACACTTACTTTGGATAAAGTTTTGCATGTTCCAGCTATGTCTATGAATCTCCTCTCGGTATCTGCCTTGTGTGCTACTAATAATGTGCTTGTTGCCTTTTTTGATGATTGTTTTCAGGTGCAGGACCGTCACACGGGGACAATTATGGTCACAGGTCGGCGCCATGATGGTGTTTATCTCTGGCCAAAATCATCTTCTCACTCTTTCCCTCAATCCGTGTTCAGCTTTGTCATCTGTCATGTCATCCTCTTCCCTTTTGTAATGACACAACCGTTTGGGACATCCTTCTGTTAAAGTTCTTAAGAAAATGTTGTCTTCGTTTAATGTTTCCTTTTCTCAGTCTGTTTTTCAAAACTTCTCTTGTTCTTCTTGTAATATTAATAAAAGCCACAAGCTTCCATTTGCTTCATCTTCTGTTACCTCTTCTGCTCCTCTTGATGTTATTTATTCTGATGTTTGGACTTCACCTATTCTTTCTATCGATGGCTACTATGTTATTTTTGTGGATCACTTTACTAAATATATTTGGTTTTATCCCCTCCAAAATAAATCTGATGTTCACTCTATTTTTATTACCTTTAAAGCTCTTGTTGAAAATTATTTCTCTTCCACCATCAAAACCTTGTTTACAGACAATGGCGGCGAATATGTTGCTCTTCGCTCACTGCTTTCCACTAGTGGTATCACTCATCTCACCACTCCACCACATACACCTGAACACAATGGCTATTCTGAACGTCGCCACCGACATATTGTTGAAACTGGTCTTGCATTATTACATCGTGCCTCTCTTCCAACAACATTTTGGTCCTATGCTTTTGCTACCGCTGTGTATCTCATTAATCGAATGCCCAAGGAGAACCTCTCCTTTTTGTCCCCCTTCCAAAAGCTCTTCAACAAACAGGTCTCGTCCACCAAATTTTCGAGTTTTTGGTTGTCTTTTGTTTTCCATGGTTACGTCCTTATAGTTCTCACAAACTTTCCCCTCGGTCTCATCCGTGTCTCTTTCTTGGCTATTCTCTCACCCAAAGTGCCTTTTTATGTCTTAATCTTTTTGATCATCGTGTTTTTGTTTCTAGACATGTTTAGTTTGTTGACCATGAGTTCCCTTATCCATCCTACCAATCCTCGACTTCTTCCAACTCGGACTCCCCATTTGATGCTATCTCATGGCTTCTTGTACCACAATTGTCTTTCGTTTGACTGTTTGGCACCAAGTGATCCGACGTTTCCCTCTCCAGTCACATCACAAGTGACCCCAGTCCTAGATACTGAGTGTGCTAACACTGTTGCTTCACCGAGCACCATCACTCTTCCTCTGGCCTCTTCCACTCTTGATTCCTCCAACCTGGTGCCCCCGGCTTCTTCTTGTGGGAACTCTCATCCTATGATCACCAGACTCAAGAATTCCATCGTGAAGCCTAATCCCAAATATGGTCTCTCTGTTGTTGTTTCTGGTGACACTGAGCCTTTCACTGTCTCACAAGCATTGCAACATCCATTGTGGGCACGGGCCATGCATGATGAGTATCATGCTCTTCTTCGCAATCACACCTGGGATCTTGTTTCTCCAGATCCAAAACAAAATCTTGTTGGCAACAAGTGGGTTTTCGCATCAAACGCCATCCTGATGGCTCCATTGATAAATACAAGGCTCGCTTAGTTGCAAAAGGATTTCATCAGCGTCCTTGCATCGATTTTCATGAGACTTTTAGCCCAGTTGTCAATCCTGTTACCATTCGCACAGTCCTCTCTATTGCTCTACACTATCACTGGCCCCTTAAACAACTGGATGTCCATAATGCCTTTCTTAATGGGCACCTTACTGAAGAGGTGTTTATGAAACAACCACAGGGTATGATTGATCCTCAATTTCCTCACCATGTTTGTCGCTTGCGCAAAGCTCTCTATGGCCTTAAACAAGCTCCACGTGCTTAGTATAATGAACTGACGGGGTTTCTTCAAACTCTTGGTTTTGTTGCCTCTCGGGTTGATACCTCATTGTTCACTCTCATCCAGAATCATACCATCATCTATTTTATGGTATATGTGGATGATCTTATCATTACAGGTAGTATTTATCCCTTGGTTGACCGCATCATTCATGAGTTGAATGTCAAGTTTTGTATAAAAGATCTTGGCCATCTTAGTTACTTTTGTGGTATTGAAGTTCTTCCAACTTCTACTGGCTTACTTCTTACTCAACAGAAGTACCTTCTTGATCTCCTTCAGCGGCACAACATGCTTGATTCCAAACCAGTTTCTACACCTCTTGCTGTTGGTGCCTTATTCACCATATCTGATGGATCTCTAGCTACTGATTCCCACTCGTTTTCTACAGGTCATTGGTGGTCTTCAATATCTTCGCATGACTCGACCAGATATTTCCTATGCTGTGAATAAACTCTCTCAATTCATGCATACCCCATCTGAATCTCATTGGGGTGCTGTCAAGCGTCTTCTTCGTTATCTTAATGGCACTAGAAATCTTGGGATTCGCTTGTTATCTGACACACCTCTTACCCTTCATGGTTACTTGGATACTGATTGGGCTGGTGATCCTAATGACCGCACCTCTACTGGAGCTTATGTTATGTTTCTTGGTGCCAATCCCGTTTCATGGCGTTCCACTAAACAACACGCGGTAGCCCGCTCTTCTACTGAAGCTGAGTATCGTGCTATTGTTGTTGCTGCTGCTGAGTTACAATGGATTTGATCCCTACTTAATGAGCTTCAGGTCCCTGTGTTACAAGTGCCTACTATCTACTCGGATAATCTTGGGGCTACTTATTTGTGTGCTAATCCAGTCTTTCACACTCGGATGAAACATTTGGCTGTTGATTATCACTTTGTTCGTGATCTTGTTCAGTCTTCAACACTTCGCATTGTTCATGTCTCTTCTTCTGATCAACTGGCCGACGCTCTCACCAAGCCCCTTCCATGGCCTAAGCTAACTATGTGTTGTCACAAGATTGGTGTTACGGAGCGTACACCATCTTGAGGGGGTGTATTAGGGTATAGACATTTGTACATTAGTGATATTACCTTTTTACCCTCACATTGTAATATATAAACTCTTGATCATTGATCATCAATAATATAATACATACACAATTAATCTCTTCCTCTATAATTGAAGCATTAGGAAAAGTAGTCTAATTGATATCCAGATCTACTTTTCTTCATGTGTTTTTCTACTTCATCATGCTCTTTGTTCTTAGAATTAGAGATCTCCGGGTTTACTTAACCTCTGATCTCTTATGTTATTATTGTTCTTGATCTTATGTTAAGTGTGGAACTCAGTGTGTGCTGATTTGTATTTGATCTGCTGAAGAAATTCAGGCACATAAACAACAACAATTTTGGCTTGTGGATAAGCTCTCCACTGATCTTTAACCTACGGTATCAAGATCTTTAATCTACAGGAAAGCAACCTCTACTTCCCCATACAAGTTCTAGACTCTTCCGTTCCTCTACTCGCTTCCCCGACAGCTTGTGGATAAACCCTCCACTGATCAGAAATACTGCAGACCATCGGTGATTCTCTTTTCCCTTTCACAGCTACGAATCGGGGGCATGGAAGAGGAAGGAAGACAGTGAAGCTGACAGGGATGATGACATGGTTAAGGGAAGATGACATGGCATCGGGCTGATTTGTCCTCTCCAACTGGGATGGAATGATCTTTAAAATAGTGTCATGCGTTGGAGAAAAATCAGAAAAACTACTGCAAAATTGCTTAAAATCACTCCTTAAAGACTAGAAGAGATTCATCTTTTTTCTTTTCTCCCAACGTTTCTTACATATGACTGACATAAAGTCACTCAGAAAATAAAGCTGAAAACATGGAGAATAGATAGGATATTTTAATAATCTAGGAACAAGACAAAGCACTAGATTAGGTAGAAACCAATCTTAAGACATGTGAGAGTTCCAAGAAATGTGAGTTCCAAGAACTTTCACTAACTCACGAATTACTTTTCACATAATGTGGCATCTCCAACTGCCACATCAGTCAAAATTGGCCGGAATTCCATAAGTGACCACCCAGTGAAAAGAAATCAATACATGATAACCAAAAAAGTGCAAATTAAAACACAATGATCCAAATGAAAATCGGCCATAACATAGTTACCTCCATAAAAATTTACCCGCCTATAAGATGCTGAATCTTGATACAAAAAAAGTCCAAGTTAGTAGGAATATTCGTTTTTTTAAAAACAAAGGTTGGGATTTGTGGAATCCAATGACTCAACTGCACCAAACTTCACGCCAACCGATGACGTGGAAAGAGGACCTAATAGTGAACATGTGGACATCTCTCTGTCATTGTATTTATTTGATGAACGGTTGGAGACTACTCAGCATTCAAATAACTCATCTTCCAGCAACCTGACGAGCACAACTGGAGAAGATGAATCTCTAGCGAGTTACAAGGATTTAACTGATATATATAATACATGTTCCTTACACTAACAGTTGCAGACCCACGACACATCACTTAGGTGTAGTCAAAAAGGTTCTGCACTATATAGCTGGATCTATAAATTATGGACTTCATTTCATCCACAACAACCAATTCAAACTCACTTATTACACAGATAGTGATTAGGGGAGAGTCGCCAGACGGCAGAAAGAGCACAACTGGATGGGTCTTCTCACTCAGTTCTACAGCGATAGCCTAAGTTCAAAGAAGCAACAAATTACAGCTCTGTCCAGCACTGAAGCAGAGTACATCTCAACTACTTGACAGCTTGTGAGGCAGTATGGTTAAGAAGGCTCCTTGAGGATTTGAACGAGAAACAAACAGGTCCAAGCATCATCCACTACGACAACAAATCAGCTATTTCTATCACCTAGAATCCTGCCTTGTACGGTAGCACCAAACACATCGACATGCGCTACCATTTCATCCGTGATCTAGTGAGAGATGGAACAATTGAAGTAACTCCTTGTAGCACCAATGACCAGGTTACAGACATCTTTACCAAAGCACTGCCAAACCGTAAACATGAGTATTTTCGTGAAGCTCTCAGGGTGAAAAAAAATTCTGAGTAAAAAGGGCATGTTAAGAGAGATTACTCAGAATCATGCAACCTAAGAAAGGTTGACTATCTTTAGAGAGTGGGCTACTATGTACGTTGCATGGGTGGAAGCATGCTAATTGGATGGAGCAAATCGAGTGTTAAGAGTTTGATTGGATGTTTGTTTTTTTCTATTTAGCTTGTACTTTTGTGTGTTTTGTCAGCTGCCAAGTTGGCAAGTCTTTAGTGTTATGCCTTTATATTATGTCTTCAAGTCTGTGTCCAAGTTAAGCTCAATACATTAAAGCTTCAAGATACTCTATTGTCTAAGCTCTGTGTGAACATTAAGAGACTGTGAGAGATTACTCAGAAAGGTTGACTATCTTTAGAGAGTGGGCTACTGTGTACGTTGCATGGGTGGAAGCATGCTAATTGGATGGAGCAAATCGAGTGTTAAGAGTTTGATTGGATGTTTGTTTTTTTTCTATTTAGCTTGTACTTTTGTGTGTTGTGTCAGCTGCCAAGTTGGCAAGTCTTTAGTGTTATGTCTTTATATTATGTTTTCAAGTCTGTGTCCAAGTTAAGCTCAATACATTAAAGCTTCAAGATACTCTATTGTCTAAGCTCTGTGTGAACACTGAGAGACTGTGAGAGACTTGTCTTGATTCCTCTAATCCTTATCAGTGCACACCCCTGCTAGCGGCCTAACTGCTCATCTTAGAAAAAGAAACCATCTTGATCCCATCAAGAAATAAAATTTTTCAAGGATGTTCACCACAACATTAAGCATGAGCATAAATGCCGAGCAAACTTTTATCCTCTTGATCCTAGATAACTTTAATCTTACCATTATCATAGAAGATAGAAAAAGGATGATTATCAACCAGTGCATAATAGAATATACACATAGCCGAAGAATTCTAACCTAATACTACTCTTGATAATTCAATATACAAATCTCTTTGAGACGTTTCTCTTTTGAATATTTATCGTTATTCATGATAGTAAGGGCTGAGTTTTCAATAAGTTAATGTTGCATATGGATTGCTAGGCAATACTAATTGAACATAAAATTGACAATAGGATGCAGAAACTCAGAGGGTGGGTAAATTCCAAAGAACAAATAATAAAATAATAAAAATCAGATGTAATTAAGACCAAATTCTTACCTTCCAGAATATTTAGCTGATAAGAATACATTTAATGAACATTCCTTTGCCTTTTCTGAAGTGCAATGAGCCTTTGTGTACTGAGAAATCCTGCCTTGCTGTAAAATTCAACATGTATCACTATCAGTTCTTGGAAAATCCATGCATTGGGAAGACTAGCAAAAGTTGATTTTTCTGAGTCTTCTATGTTACAATTGTGAAGAAGAGCTAAAGGACTTTCCACCAAATTACCAGTAGTTAATCCATATCAGCAAAAATAAATCCAGAATCTAGTCTCCATACCATCATGATTACCTTGCAAGACTTAAAGAGAATAGAGTCAACTCAAGACCCACTAATCAAGGTCACGAATAACTTGTTAGGTGTTCCCCAACTGCCCAAACCAATTCACCCCCAAGCACATATATATGCACACATACCCACCACCCACCCACACCATGTCATCAGGTGAAAAAAGATGGTGTCATCAAGCTGGCTGCAAAACCAATTGCATGAAGTGGCAGAATGCATCATGCACAGTGCTCATCAGTCTAGTAATTCCACCCAAGATATGCATAAAGGACCAGTTACTCTGTTAACCAAATCAAAAAGTCCAGTAATGAAACTCAATAGTAAAGAAAATTTAAAAATATAAATGGACAACTCATGTCAAAGTGTTAGAAATGGCAGCTCTATACCCAAATACAAATATGCCATTAAGAACCATAATTGCAGAGAGCTTATGACACCTGTGATGAAGATCAGCCCCTGAAGGAACTTGATAATGGATTCTACAAGAAACTATATGTATACATTGTACTAAACTTATCAATATCAAAGTTCAATTACCAAAACAATGAAATAAATAAGCAAAATTTCCACAGGACTTCTGTCATTATAAATGAGGGAAAATCAACTTGAAAACTCTATCGTCAATAAAAATTTTCATTTTACCAACAATGCCATTTTTAATATCATAATCATCCCTGAGTGATCAAAACAAAGGACATAAGACAACTATACTAACAAGCAAAGAAGCTAAGAGGAAAAAAAAACTAGTAAAAGGAAAAGGAAAGGGTAATTTTCTAGAAAACTATCAACAACTCACGCTAAGTCCAGAGTAGAATGTTGCAAGTAAGACATAATAGCCAGATTTTATTGTTTTTTTTTTTTTGGGGAAGAGGAGTGGGGCAAACCCACTGAGAGACCCGGAGAGCGTGCACTGGCGCCGGTGGAACAAGTGGGGACGGGGTCGTGCTCACGTGGGCGCTAGAACCACCCATACACAACCACTATTGGCAACTCCCAGAAATGTACCCCCAGCCGAGAATCGAACTCTCACCACTCGGTGAGAGCTCTATCGGCGACCCGTGTACCAATAGACCCGAAGGTCGTTGGCAGCCAGAATTTATTGTTGACTACTGCCCGGAAATATAAAACGAAGACCATGAGTCCATCATAAAGGACACTTCATTGACAGCACACTATAAAGAGAAAACTTTTCTAGCTAGCCTATTGGTTCTCATTTACAGCTAGGATACCATCAAAGTGAGGAAGATAAGGCCAATCGAAACAATGACTACTCTCACTACCGAGATGAGAATCCCACATTTCACTGAAGGGAACAAAAACATAATAAAAAATAAAATAAAATAAAATAACCATAAATATGTTATTCAATATCGACATTGATTTTGCTATGGAAAGAGAGAAAATTCTAATAATCAATAAAACAACCAAAATAATAACATCTCAACATGAGTAAGTCATGCGCACCCAACTGGACTCAAAACAACTGATGCAAAAGGCCTGGTGAGCATTATTATAATATAATAGCAGAAGATATCAAAATTTGATCGATTTGCATTAGAAATTTTTACAGTGTCCATATGAGCAAAGAGGTAACAGAATTTTAAAAAAAAAAAAAACAGAATTTAAGAAGAAATTGAATGGAATCAGAAAAGAGAAGAGGTACCCACAAACCAAAGGTTTCTTCATAAGGTCATCCTGCTCTGGCTCAGAAAGTTCACCAATCTGCAGAAGTGAATAACAAACAGCAATCCATCGCTGATCTTTCTCTGGATGTTCACTGGAATGCAATGCTATACAAATTGCAAAAATTAGCACAAGACATTCTTTGACAAGAAAATTCAGCGGACAAGTAACCTGCATAATATCTGCATTCAATTAATTTAAAATTATTGAAAGACAGACAGGCAAAGGAACTCCACGACGACATCAGGGAGTTCTACTAGATGATTGAAGAAAATAAGAACAGAAGGAGCTCAACCAACTTCTCAATAAGAGAAGAAAGGAGTCAACATGACCACTCCAGGCCATTAGATTAACCTGCAGAAACAAAGATGTAAAAGTAGATTATAGACAGAGATGTGACAAATAGCTTGCATCATAAGTGATGTTCCAATATCTGAAGATTGACTGAAAACATTTAACAATACAATAAGAGGGAGTCCAAGCACCAAATTAGAAAGACTTCCAGTGGATCAGGGAAAATATTTATAAAGATTGATTAGAATGTGCCCTGCAGCCTGCTTGATGAGCAAAATTATCACAAAACATTGATCACACATTTGCCAATATTGAAATTGAATAAGAGACACAACCCAAAGGTCATAACGTCAAGACGAACTGACTTCAGTATAGTTTTCCTTTATCATGAGACCAAGCAAAACTTCCCATGTAAAGATACGTAAAATAAGGGAGAAATGAGTTTCTAACCTCAACTATCAAGGAGACAGAGAAATAACCGAAGAATCACTGCTTCTAGCAGCCAAAGCATCTGGAGCTTGACAATCATCAATTATCAATATTTTGTGCACTAGGTTCACCCATGAAATAACAATTTTGAGGCAAAGGCACAGTACATAGAGATAATCTGTCATATGTCATATCAATTCTGAAACTGTTTGGAAACAGTCTGATGAGAACCAGTAATGGCTTCTCAATTGTTTTAAGAAGTCCTCAGATTAGTTTATGGTAAACAGTATTCTTATCTCTACAATGTGGGAAAAGCGGACTGGATAAAAATAAACAATCTTAAGGGGAGGATAAAGGCAATCCTGCATCTAAAATCAAGCCTCATTTTCTACTTAGTGGCCAATGGCAGCGACCAATGGCTGTTGCAACCGTGACTTCATTCCTCACCTTTTCCACAATATGGCTAAGATATCATAAACAACTTCTTGCCTCATATTTTATCTTAAACAACCACCAGTTATATGTTAAGGCAAAATGTTGAGCATCAACAAAATGCTACTGCAAGCCTAACCGGTGGCTGGCCACAAACAAACTAACCAGTAAGCCATGCAAGAAATTGTTCTAATGCACCAATTAACAAATATAATTAATTAGCTGACAAATCAAAATGACATGACAAATTTTATATTTAACTATTGAGAAGCAGTTTATATTAGTGAGAAGCTGTGCAATTTAAGCAGAAAATATGATTTTATAAATATGCAGATTTGATGAAACAATATGAATGATAAAAGATTCAAAGAAAAACCACTTCTCCTGATTTCTCTGTACAAATGATTTACACAAATTGTCCTGCACATGCGGTAAAGATAGCAAAAATGCTAGCTGGTAACAAAAGTCATGTGAAATATTGCATCAATAACATAGATAAATGCTAGCTGAAAAACAAACCATGTGAAACAAAAACAGATATATAATTGAATAATAGTTACTAATGTTTTTTATTACTTTGTTGGCAAGAAATAGTTCATGCCCGTGCATCTCATCCAGAAAGAAAGGAAAAGCACTACAACAAATAGAATAGGATTTCTCTGGAATCACAAGAATCCTTAGAAAAAGATTCCAACTCAGCATCTTTTAAGAAGAGTTGCTCTTTGGAGACATGATGTCGAACCCAAGATGTGCCAAAACAGCTTCAGATTTTGCTAGCCAGGAACAAAATGCAACTTTTAGGCAGTGGCTCAGCATTTAAAGTAGTTTTCAGGATGATGATGCTTAACAGTACCATTTGACTCTTTCTACCATTAACTGTTCTTTGCAGTTTTGTGGGCTTAAAATAAAAGTGTCATAACACTTTACCTAACGAAATACAAATGCATGAAGATAGTGAGAGAATGGGAAGAAAAAAAATGAACATAGTCACAGAACCTATTAAAGCATCAATGCCAATACATGTGAAGATTGCCATGAACCACCCAAAAGTTATAAAATACAACATGGATGAATAAGATTCGCGACCAACAAAATCAAAGATTTAGGTTATGGAATAGAAATCGACTGTAATCCAAATTACTGGCTAGTCATGATATGCCATGCTTAATTACAGGATAGCTAAATTTGATAGAAAAAGTACATATAAGAAACAACATATCAAAATCCATATAGTAGAATAAAATGACTAATGTTCAATTTGAGGCAAACAAAATGACTTTTCTATAAATTACCTGAACCTTCAGTAGAAGCAGATACAAACTAGCACTCTCCTTGCTAGGGTTGGAATTAGATGCTAAATCCTAAAATATTAAAGAAACAACACAGATATTTTAATAGAAAAAAGAACAATATCACCTAGTAACAGAAATGAGAAATATGAGAGTTCAAACAAAATCAACGTTATCACCAGCTTTGAGATTATTAAAGGGTGATTTCGATTATACAATGTAATCACTAAAATTATATTGGAACTTTTGAGTAAGGGTAAAAAAATGTCGTAAAATTAAATATTTTTTGCCTAGAAGATGTGAAACAAATATTTGACATTATATACTTTTATTGTAAATAACTCCTATGTCACCCCTCTGCTGCCATTAAAAGAATAGTCTTTGCTTTATATTAATTTATGAACTATGATTATACTAAAAATTGAAACTACCCTGTAAAAAACCATAAAATACATGTAAAAACAAGTTATGCTACAAGTTTGCTTCTATTATTAATCATTAAAATTAACAAAAACATACTTCAAAATTTTTTAAAAACATATAAAATGATCAAAATATTCTACAAAAGAACTTTTTTTTTTTTTCATTTTACACATTTACTTTGTAGATTTAATGAGGGGTTATTTGCAATGAAATTAGAGAATGTAGGATTTTCTATTAGCTACCAATAAGTATACAAAAAATGATCACTAGGTCTTTTTACATTTTAAACATACATGGAAAACAAATCTCTACAACTTTCTTAACACCCTAAAATACCTTCTATTTTCAAAGCTTTCCCTTCTAATCCATTATATTTTAATTTGACTAAAAAATTTTATGAAACTACAATCTTACCCTCACCTTTACCCACTTCCCCTCCTTGTGCCAACAAGCATGTCCTAAACTAGCTCGTATGATAGGGATGATCATCGGACATCTTCACAAGTCAAACGAAGGCAACCTGCAAAATACGCAAGAGGTTTTTTTGAAAAATTTGAAAAGGATTTCGAACCTGAAAATCATTTGCTTGCGAAATTTTTGGGCTGCTGAATCTTGAAGCAATTTGACACACAAAAGGAATGAATTTCAATAGCCGAACCAATAAAAACAGCGTCCGCTTCTGAGCTTCTCTGAAAAAGAATTTAGCAGATTCTAAAATATCACCCATATATGAACAGAAATTATTGAATCATGAATAATGTAGAAATGCCAAAGGTAAATGGCTGCATTAATGTTAAGAAGTGACCATTCTTAAGAATGCAATATGTGCATATCATACTAGGCTGATGGAAAGAAAAGAAAATTTCGGGAAAACCAACCATTATACAGACCTCCTTCACTGTGCTAAGCATGGCTTTTAGAACACTTTGTCTTGAAGAAAGCTAACCCGCAAAGAAACAAGTCGGGAAACCCGAGGCGTACAAAACTTTGTATCACAGCTGTGTGGCCCAAAATAATAAAATGAATTTTATGAAAGTACATAATTATCTGCTTCTTGCTGCAAAGGCATCATTTCAATTCTCCAGGGAAAATACTCTGCAAAGAGTAGAAAAATCCCTCACCAAAAGGGGGCAATGGTTAACAATCAAACATCAAGGACTAAACATCATGCAAGTCAAAGAATATCAGAAACTTGTTTAATTCCTACCGCAAAACAACCTTTACTGCTCCACAAAAGAAAGACCATCTGGGGAGTAGACATATCTTTAGAAAGTGAGTGCCTAAAAACCAAAGATCAATGCTTTAATATCATGCTAGAAGTGAGATCAATGTTTTAAGCCTCTAAACACATGAATATACAGGAATGTAGGCTAGGTGTCTTGACACTACATGTGGACACCTGCAAGGACCTCACGCATGAAAGGACACCCAAAAATTGACTGTAGAAACAGAATGGACCAATTTATTTTGCTTTAAATTTTTTTAGGCAAAATCATGCCATCGACAGTCTGCTGGTTGAATCCAAAAGAAGATTTTTCACCGACAACAGAGAGTTGAATCCTCAAAAATCAAATATATATATATATTATACAGTGTATATATATACACAGACAGAGAGAGAGAAGACAAGACAAACGATTGCTTGTGGATGAGGCACTCGAATTTCTTACATGCCTTCAATTGTTTGCAAAAGAAACGGCCATGTTTGATCTGATAAAACAACAAAAATGGTCAAAAATCCCCTTCAATCCAAATGTATTCAAGATAAAACACAAAAAAGAAAAAAAAAAGAGCTAAAAAAATTCGAGATAACCGCCATTCATGCCATCAGCCTCAATCGGAGCAATATTCCAACCAAAAATCACCCTCCAACGAACTACACACAAGCCCCCCACTCTCCTGGACACCATCGACACAAGAACCAATGAAAAGCATTAGAAAGCATCAGAAAACAACAAAGAAATCAGAGAAGAAAACTTCCATGAATCTGGCCATGGATCTCTTCGATCGAGCCCCCTCTATCACGACAATGGCAGCAAGGGTTTCAGCGAGCGAGAAGAGCGAGAGAAGAGCGGGAAGAGATGAGAAGAGAGTGGAAAACGAAGCAAAAGGGGAGGGTTGCTTAAATAGAAGGCTAACGGATCCGGGTATAATCATTCCAGAGATTTGAATTCGTTTAGAGGATCCGAAACCCGATTGCCTGGCAGCTTAAGAGAAGCATATATATGGATAAGCCTAACGGCTATATGTTTCTATACAAATATAAATATATACATAAAATATATATATATATATATATGGAAATGGATCTCGGTTATTATTACTGGAGATTGAGAATCATCAACCACTATCCAATGATTTGACACAAAAATGTAAACCAGAGGACAAAAGTTTGAATCCTTCTCCTAATACTATTTATGTATTGTTTATGTACTAACATGCCTAAAAAATATATTAACAAAAAGAGATCTAAGTTAATAACGGTCAATATTAACAATGAAAATCTGAGAACAATAATTTCTAAAAAGATATGTTAATAACGGTTATATAAATATATATATGGAAGGATCTGAGTTCTTAACAGAAGATCTGAGAACCATCATGCCTAAGAGAGATACACTAATAATAGGTATGTCTATATATATATATGGGAAAACATCATCTAAGTAAGTCCCTAGATTTGAAATCTAGGGACGTTTTATAAATCTCACGATGGGTGATCTGATTGATTATATAAACACCGTAGTACATCATTACCGTGATCGATCATCGCAATCTGCGTAAGCAGCGGTTTCTACTGATTTTCGTAATGATAAGAGAGTCAGATTTCGGTCAGATGCATTTCTTTATAGACGTCACTGAGATTTGAAATCCCAGGGACGTCCCCTGCATGATGGGTTTCTATATATATATATATATATATATATATATTAATATGGATCCAGGTTGTTATCTCTTAATGATGAAGATGGGAGAACTATCATGACTATGTATTTATATGTGAGTGTAAACCAAATCTTGGTTTCTTTATAATGAAGGACCAAATTCAAAAATAAATAAATAAAGATAAATAAGAGTGGAGAGAAAAAGAAACACAAAAAAACAAAAACAAAACAAGAAGAGGAAGGGTTAAATAATTATGAAGAATTCAATAAAATAAGGTTGTTGATCACATAGCTGATATTTGCTCAAAAGACTCAACTATTAATCCTATTCTCATACTATAGCATTTGCTTGAGCCCGGTGACATTCTGTTGGCTTGCCATGTTTAAAGGAAGTTATGCTTATGTAATGTAAAAGTTCTTCTCTAGTGAAAGTGCACTCTTTATCTGTTTTTCTGCAATTAAGAGATGAAGCCATGAGATATTATGTCTGCAGCAATGCTAATTTCTTTGTGATCACATGATTGGATATATATGTTCATATATAGTTCTCTGAAGTCAAGTAATTCATGCTAATATGCTTTGACATCTGCTGTATTTGCTTAGGGAATTGATATTCAGAATTTGGCATGCAATCTACAATGCTTGATAATCTAATTATTGAAATATGTTGCAATATTAAGCAATAAATTGCAGTTAGAATAATAAATAAATTTATCCATATTCTTCTTTAATTTGGTGATCGATAAGTAAAAACCTTTTTTATGGTTTTTTACGCGGCCATATTCATGTCCTTCGATTTTTATCATATTTATTTATTTGAAAAAAACTTATTTCCTTCCAAATTTGTAGATTTATTTCAAGTAAAGATTTATAACCTCTGCAATTTATTTAAAAAAAATAAGTTTGTAAATGCTCATGTTAGGTTGAGTTTAGATTTTAAAATTAAATTATAAATAAAGTGAGCTAGAAAAATATAGGTATATTAGTCAACAACCTTCTAGCACTATTTCTCATATGTAAGGTGTTCGTGTTGTTACTGAAGAGACAAATTCGAATTTCAATTTAAACAGGGTAAAGGCACAATTTTATTGATGTAATAACTTCACGCTTGCGCACGTCCCTGACATGTGGCTAATCCACACTTCATAATGTATATATATATATATATCACAGTATACTAAAATAGAGATTTGAAAATAATACTAGTTATATTATTATTTTTATTTATAATACTTTTTATTAATAACAAAATAATCAAATTCAAAAAAGGCAAAATAAAAGCTATAATAAATTCCTTTTTTTTGTTATAAATTTATATTACCAATAAATTTAATAAAAAAATTTATTTTATTCGAAAAGTGCTAATTTATAAATTTTATTTTAATAAAAAAGTTAGTTGAAATCTTAATTTACAAAAAAGAAAAAAAAATAATTAGATGATACCTTCATAAAAATCAATTGCTTTAATAATAATTTTAACTTATTAATCCATCAACACAAATGCAATTCATCACATTAAAGCATAGTCTCAAATTGTATCTGTTATAACTCCCTTCTCAAAATACTAATCAATTCATTCACACATCACATAAGAAAGTAAAGCAGAAAGTAAGTTAAAAGAACCAACCATTAAAAATAAATAACAAAGGAGGGGGAAAAACTTAATGAATAAAGTTCAAAAATATTAATATATAGTAGAATAATTATTTATTTTCACTTAAGTGAACCAATCCATTAAATCAAGTTTTGTTATTCCTTTTACCAAGCAAGCAACCCAGGTTCACTAGCACATTATAACATTATATATATATATATATATTTGAATAAATAATTAAAAGCCCCCGCTTGGTCTTGGCCCACCGCTATATCAAGCCCATATAACTAAACAAATTAGAGAAAATAATCAAAAGAGTAATTTTTTTTCTCTTAATTTAATGTCTTTTTGGAATTTTGACATATATATATATATATACTGAAAAACCTCATAATTGCTTTTATATTCACTAAAAAAATTATCTTCGTTCATTTCCCTACAAAACCCTAATAATTGCATAAGAACCTTATTCCATCAATTTTCCAAATGTTTACATGCATAGAGTATATAAACTCATTAATAATTAACTATTTATAAGAAATGTTTAAAATTCTCTATACAAAACCATCGAACTAAAATTTTAGAGGTATACATGCAAAATTGTCTTTCATATTTTTCTCTTTATCTTAAAACTGCATGTTTTTTTTAATTTATATCTTAAAACTGCATGTTTTATATTTTTCTATTTATATTTTTGTATGAAGATGTTTTTTTTTTTAATAAAACATGTGTATATATTTTTTAGGGTTTAGGGTTTAGGGTTTATTGTATATTTAACACTATACAATAAATACTCCTATTTAAGATTTAAGTTAAAGATGGATATAAATATGGAGCACACACATAAGTTTAACAACACTTTACCATTGCCTTGTGTAAATTTCGATCTCGGGCCGTATACTAGTAAATATATTTTTTTCCAATGATGCATGTACTATTTTCACTAGCTTTTATTTTGAATAAAAAAAACTTCAAATATCTCATCATCATACGTCACATAACAATATGTCAACAATGATTTCTATGTGGGAAACAAAGACCAGAAAAACCAAGTAAGAACGCGTACTATAAAAGGCTGCATAAAATGAATGTGAAACCCATGACATTCAAGTGCAATGTCCACTAAAAGCGGTGCTATTCCAACTCATGTTCCTGTAAACCTTTTCCGTTTATAACCAACAAAGTATTCAAAGAAGCCTGCATTAAGCATTAGAAAGTTGGTTTTTATTTATTTATTTGAATGTGATTAAATAACTAAAATAAAATTATATATATATATATATATATATATGAGATGATAGGGTCAACACAACATGCCTTTTGGTCAATTCAGTGAAATGAAGCCTAAATTTTATGGGATGGCAATATGGCATTGAAAGAATATGAGGAATCCTAGAGAGCAAACGACCTTCAGCAATCAAATTAATTAACCGAGTCATGATGTGCACCAACTTATGAAAAATATTGTGTTATGTTTAGGAGGTCTCGGCCTTGTGTCATATTTTGTATTTTAGTGTCATTTGTGTATTATCAATCACTAGTAGATTTTTATTTTCTAAATTTCTTTGTTTATCTTACCCATCACTAGTAGATCTTTTATTTTCTTTGTTGCTTTGTTTATCTATGTAATTCTTTCTCGTTGTCTTTAATAAGAAATTGGATATTTATTTTAAAGAAATGTTTATTTCTTTTGCAATTTACCAAAGCGGATGTGAGTCCTTCCTAGCAAGCAAATATAAAACCAATCATGTTTTATTAAATTAAATGCCACTTTACAAAAGAAAAAAAGTGTGAGATAGGATTTGAACACCAGATATCTTATATAAGATTTTCAAATCTTAACTCCATTAAGTTATGCCGATGTTGATACTCTTGATTTAAAAGCATTTCTGTTTACTGCTCTTTTATTTTGTTTTACTTTTATATATTATTTTTGGCTTTCTTCACCAAACTCAGTGTATCAGTATAAATATCAAGCTTAACTATGATTTTCCTTGTGTATGAGTATGAAAATATGTATGATCAATAAAATTTATATTATTTATTTAAAAATGTATTTATTTATTTATTATTTTATGAAAATATGAACCAAGTCAATGAGTACTTCCAAAGATAAAGGAGGCAAGAAAGCCAAAGCCTTGGTTGAAAACACAAGTTTAAGTGCAAGTGTTGTATAATTTCTTTTCACAATGACATGAATAACAAATAAATATAATTCATCATAACTTGCAAGTCTTCTTCCATGATTCCAACTTTAAGAAGCAACTTGAACATGGAAACTTGCGATGAAGATGAAACTTCATTAGTAATGGGTAGGTCAATAAAGTAATTACATTGATGGCTATAATTAATTAATGAGGATTTTATAATTAGATGTTGTGCTACTTGATATTTTAAGAATTATTACAAAGGTTTTTTTTTATGAATGATTGAAGATAGATAAAATGGATTAAGATAATAGAGAAAAATATATGCCTCTTATCCCAAGGATATAGTTCTGCAAACTTGAATTAATTAATTTGGAATGAAGTTTTACAATTTTAAAAATGTAATAATATGATGTTTGGTGTTTAGAGGGAGAAACAAGAGCAGCCCTTATGTTAAGAGGTTATATCAATAATCTCTTGATCTATTGATTTCAAATTTTTTTTTTGTGTATGGTGTTCATGTCTCTATAGATGAAGTGAGTTTGAATATCAGCTTATGTAGAGTGAGGGCATAGGTGAATTGAAGTATTAACTCCTCGTATGTGCACATTATGACGTAACTTATTCACTTTATCAGTAAAATTGATGTTAATTAGCAATACCTGGGTTTTGCCGCAAAACTACACAACTTTTGAGATATTTTCAAAACATCCTCAACTAATTATTATCTACACATGAGGGAGTTTAATACAAAAGTGTCATTGATGTATGATTTTTTAAAATAAAAAATCACACACGAATAACAAATGATACCTAAAATCTTATATTTTATGATTATATTAACTTTTATTAGTCTTTTTTCTATGAAATATTATTATCATGGTTCCATTTCTAAGAAGCAACATAAACGTGTAAACATGTGACCGGTGCTAAACTTGTGATAAAGATAACGTGACGCAACCGAATATTAATAGTGTATCAACAAGGTAATTACATTGTTGACTATAATTATTTACTTTGTATTAATTAACTAATTAGGAGTTTAATATAAATATATCTTACAACTTTAAATATTTACTAGTTGTATATTAAAAATGATATAATTTTAATTAAATCAAACTTAGGTTGACTTGAAAGACAAATTTTTCTCATGAAATCATTTTCAAAGCTAAAAATGTTATGTATTTTATTTTTGAAAAGGGTCAAGACTCAAGAGTTCGCTTACCAAAAACAAGGGTCAAAAGTTTCGAGTTCCTCTTTCTGATCATCAACTCTTACCAACTATAATTAATTAATTGATTAATCGATTAATTAAGTAATTAGTTCTATTAAAAATATATAAATCTTAAACATATGTTATTATTTTGAAATATATGATTTTAAATTTATAATATTTTACTATCATCTCTACAAGGAAAGGCTAGTATAACACTTTATTCTTTAAGCATATGTACACTTTGATATATTAATCGCAAATAATATAAATCTTATTTTTTAAAAAATATTAATAAGCTTAATCTTAAAAGATTTTCAATAAATAATGTATATTAAAATTAAAAAATATATAACAAATAAGACAGATAAAATGGTTTGTAAAACATGTTCGCTTAGAAAATCACCTAGTTTTATATTATTATTTTTTAAATATGGATAAGCTATGCATTAAGTCATTAAACCAGTGTTATCAGAACTGAAACGAGGATCCAATCGATTGAACCAGTAAAGTGGTGTTAGAGTTGATCCAATCTTTTAATGTAACTGGAATTATAACTAAACAAATATAAACCAGAGTGATCGATAGTTTTTAAATAAACCAATATTTAAATCTGTGGTTCTTTAAATAAACTAGTTTTTAAATAAATATAAAAAATAAATTATTTAAAATATTTAAACTAATCCTCAATTGATTTAGTGATTGATTGAACCCATAACCCTATGACTTGATAACTTTACCGGTTCAATGTCAGATTTACTTTTAATAATTATATATTAAATTCTAAATTTTTTATTTGAGAAAATAATAAAATATTAGTATATAAAAGTGCTAATTAACATAGTATCATCCGGGACTGAAAAAAATAATTCACACCGGTGCTACAAATAAACTTATTATTTAGAATGAATTTAAATAATAAAATAGTCTAATATTTGTCCCAATAGTACCAAGTAATTGTGCGCACGGAAAGAACTATGAAGATTCAAAAGAATTTTTTTTTTTGTTTGTATTAATTGTCCATATTGGTGTGACATGTCAAGTCAATATGACTTGCTAACCACAAGCTAAAAAATTGGTGGTTGAGTACAGTACTTGTATGCTAGTCAAAAAAAACACTCAAACTTTCCATTAAAAAATAATCTATTTTATAATTCTTATATCATAAAGTGATTTATTATTTATTTAGTTAATAATTCATTTAAATATATCAATAAATTTAGTATTTAATTGTATTTTTTAAAAATTTTAAAATTATGGACAAATCATGAGATAAATTAATGAAATATCAACTTTCGTATTATAAAACTTGTATATTTAATGAGTACTCTATGAATATATTTTTTAAATACTCAAAATGAATTATTTTATAATTTATTTGCTTAGAGATAAGCATCACTATATTGAAATTTTTTATTAATTAAAAAACAAATAAATTAAAACAAAGAAATTGCTTAGAAACCATCGGAAGAGGACATATGCCCCACCAAAACAAGTGGAACAAACATGTTAATAAATGGTTTTCTGACTTATTGCGCATATCACATCATCACAACTTTCAATTTTCAAACTTTTTGTGCTCCATTAAATTTTCTAATTAATTAAGGAAATCTAAAATAATACAAACTTAATTAACTTAGCAAAACATAAGTAAATTAATTATTTTTATTCATGTTTGAAGATGAGCTAAAATTTAAAAGTCTATTTGGCATTGTTTTCAATCTATGTTTTTTTTCTTAAATTTCATGAAAACAAAGCTAAGAAAAACATGTTAGTTATCTTGTTTTTATTTAAAAAATTTTAGCAACAATTCTCATGTTTTACAAAAATAAAAAATTTATGTTTTCAATTTTTTTTAAACGTTTTCAAAACTCTTCCTCTCACCATGAAATCCTCTTTATCTCTCCTTTTAATTTTTAATTTATTTAAATTTTAAATTTTAAATTTTTATTTTTAAATATTAAATTTTTTTACAAATTAATACTAATAATTTTAAAAAGTATATTTTTAAGAAAAATATTTATAAAAATTTATTATTTGGGCTTCATATTTTACAAATTAGTTTATAAAGTATAAAAAAGTTATATTTTTAGAAAGTATTTGTGAAAATTATTGTTTGACCCTTGATTTTTATAAACTAGGATATAACATATAAAATAAATACATATATATATATATAGACATATATATTTTGAAAAAATATTTGTAAAAATCTATTTTTTGAAAAAAAAAATTATGACTATGTCTCCATATTGCCTCTCCTCTCTCTTTATTTTTTTAAAAAATCCGATGGATCCAATTTGAATATATATATATATATAATTTTTTAAGCCAAACCCCAAAATACATTTTTGTTTCAAATGGTGCAATTATTATGAGATATTTTTTACCTATACAATACTTTTTATGTTATTAATTTTATTTAATAATACAATCATGTAAACTAATATGGAAAAATAAGTTTTCTGAAATATTTAAAAATTTGAATTTAAAAAGAATGATAGAAAAACGGCATAATAATTTTGTATTGAAAAAACGTATTTTTGTTTTTAACTTTTTTAAAACATACTATAATTAGTGTTTCTAAATATGTTTTGTTTTTAAAAAAAATTGAAAATAAAATAAAAACAAAGTAAAAATAAAAAATGAAAAAACAAAAGTGATGTGAAACGACCCATTAACTATTACTAGTGGCTTATCTTGAGGGATAGTTACTTGTTAACTTATTATTATTCACGGTAGATAGTGCCATTCATGATTCGTGTATGAAAATATCTATTAATATAGTACAAATTTTCCACTTGTCATATTTTCAAGAATCCATGATTTGTTGTTTCTTTTAATTGTGCAAAAATATATTTTAAACATATTTATTGAGTTGTATTAAGTGAAAATTTTTAAATTTTTATATTTGTAAAATAATAAAAAGAAGTGGATTATGCAATACGCATCGTTATAACATATGTATAAATATATATATTAAATTTAATTGATAGAGAGTCGTGTTTTCAAGTTCAAATAAAAAGAAATAAAAAACAAACAAAACAAAACAAAAAAATATGTGAAGGAATCAATGACCAATTTGAGTTTATATATATATTTCCTTCAAAATTTCATATGATAAAAAATGAGTAAACATAAGTAAATATTTTTAAATATTTCACATTATATTATACTAAACAACTATACTACTCTAGTAGCAGCAAATTATATATAATTATATTATTTATAAAAATATATACACAAATATAACCCATTTGTAAGGTATACGTGCGTAATAAAGAATTATGAAATAAAATAAATATAAAAACGTGCTTTTTATCAAAAATTTTAACTTAATCCGATAAGGTTTAAGCTTTTTTGACTTGACTTGCACCATGAACGGCTCTTAATTTCATGGAATTCCAATATAAGTTTTCTTTTTTCTCCTTTTTTTACTGTTAACCAAGGAATATTGAAGAATACATTCTACCAATTAAATCCCACTAATAAAAAAATCTTATAATTACTTAATTGCATATATAAGTATCAAATTGTTTTTCTAGATAAGCTGCGTCTCCTGAGCATGCACATCACCCCGTATTGATCATACAGCTCATGTGCACTTATCTCGATAAATAATACTATTATTATTAAATAGTTGATATCTCTTCATGGAGAAAGCATGAATTTATTAATTAAGATACTTAACATATATATAAAATAAAATTGGTTAATAATTCCATTAATAATGATACAAAAACATAAAATGGGTATATGATGTATTAATGTGAAAGGAATCTTGATATTGTTTGAATTATATCATTTCTTTTTGTGTCATGAATCTAATTTTGTTTCATTGCCAAATCAGACTCATCCAAATAGAAAAAAAAATAAAAAATAAAATAAAATTACTTGCATACCACCCTACCAAGTCAGTAATTATAAATGCATATTTTATATATATATATATATATATGAATAATAATAAATAGCCTTTTCAATCAATCAATGGGAAAATTCTTAAAAGAGCATTTGAACATTATGTCGTATGCCATTGTGGGCTACGACGATAGCAACATGTTGCTCTTTAACCGTCATTCATACTAAATATTTCAAAAAACCATGCTTCATCAGTAGACCATAGAATTTTTTTTTTTTATTCTTTTTTTAATCAGTAGTTTTTGGAACATCTCTTTGTAATTACAGATAAAATCCCATTTGTAATGTGCCTCTTTTATTTTTATTATTATTATTATTATTATTATTATTATTATTATTATTATTATTATCCCAACAATATGGATTAGGTAATTTTATATTATTTGCTTAGTTATTTAAGATGAAATGTGATTACTATTTAAATTAGTGGCAACCTCCCGTTCCGAGGGATTCATAGGGGAATTTGACTTCTCTAAAATACCAACTTTTAAAAACTTTAAAAATAAAAAATTTCAAATATTCTGTTAGAGATAAAAAAACATGAGATTAATTTTTTTTAAAATGTTAAATAATTAAATCAGAGGAAGCTATTTATATTTATTTAAAATAATTAAGTTTTATTTAATTATTATTTTAAAAAAATGTAATTAGTAAGAATAAAATATTAAATTATAAGGTTTTTTATAGTGTAAAAAAATAATAATTCCCTAAATAATTTCTCTACTTTTTCAAACTTACTCGTTTAATTTATTTACTTTGAATTGCAACATTTTGATTCCTGACCCATCAAAAATGGGGACTTATATGACTCACTTAAACGTAATAGCTAGATGGGATTCAAACCAAAAGACCCATGCATCAAAACCAGCACTTCAACCATTTGAACTATAATTGTTTTATATATAAATAAAAAGCAATCAAAAAACAAATTTTTTTTTAAATTATAATATTAAAAATCAAAAAATTAAAAAGAATTTCTAATAATTTAAAAGAATTTGAGACAAGTTGAAATGATTTTAAAAAGATGAAAGACTTGCACTTAATTTATTTTTCTATCGAATTAAGTTATCGTCATATCTTCATAAGTGAGTGATAAATTAAAATTTATATGATTCTTTTACTTCAGGTCAAAGTTGTAATATATTTATCTGTTCATTACAATCGAGATTGGCTTTTGTCATTGCTTTTAGTTTCACGCTCTAAGGTTTTTGTTGTTGTTGTACTCACCATATTGTCATTAAAAAAGAAATCATCAACTTCAAAACTTTCCATCATTAAACACCAAAAATATATTTTATAATTAATTAAAAAAATATAGTGCGAGTTTTCATTATTTAACTACTATAAAAATATTAACATTCACATCTATATTGATGTTCTCATTGAAAAGATTAAGTTGATATTGCAAAACTATGCATATATATAGTTTTTTAATAGCATAAGTTGAATTGCAGCTCAAAAGGTTAGGTTTTTGGGCATTCACCATTGAAGTCATGGGTACCCATGAGCAACATCTTTTTAATAAAAAGTTTTGAAATTAAAACAAAAAAAAACAACCTGGCGGGTTGACTGACCTTGGTGACCAGGCCTACCGAGTTATAGGTTTGGGATATTCTAACCTATAATCGGGCCCGCTATAGTACGGACCCGTTACGATTTACTAGCCCACCCGCCGAGTCAACTGAACTGGCTAGGGATGAGGGTGGGGAATGCCTCTACCATCCCTAACCCGCATGGCAATAAGACGGGGCGGGGGAACTCCTATTGCCTGCTCATGTCCAACTATTCTTCCACTTTTCAAGTCTTCTTTCAATTTGTTGCACTAGGGTCTTATGTGGCCAGTCTCTCCACAATGAAAGCATGCAGGCACTTCACTTTTTGGTTCTTCCCTTGCTTTGACTTGCTTTTCTTTAATATTTTGTTGTGTAGTTGACTTGACAAACACAACTCCATGAACCTTCTGTCTTGACACTTGAGCTTTCTCCAATATACCCAACACCATGTCAGGCTTTACTAGTTCTTCCAACTGATAGAATCTTGTCAAGCTTGCCAGTACCCTTGTTCAAGGAGTCCAAGGTCTTCTCAGCATTGCACAGCTTTTCTTTACATATACTCAACTCTTCCTCCAAAAGTTGGTTTTGCAGCATCATTTCATTGAATCTGTTCATCATGAGTTTATAACCAGTGAGAAGATCATTTTTTGTTACCTCATTGTACTCACTATCAGTTTCAGTGGATGTTGTAACGGATGTTGCAACATATTCTGCAACAAGCGTGGATCCTTTCATCACAGCAGGAAAAGATGTATGATGGTTACTTAGACTTCCTTCATCTTCTTCCTCCAAGTTGTTGTCTGAATCATCACTCCATCTAGCATTCAGTGACTTTCCTTTTTTCCTGAGAGTGTTAGCACATTCGGATTGATAGTGCCCAAAGCCACCACATTCTCTACACTTGATCTTCATGCGATGATCTTCGACTTCTTCCCTTTTGTGATGATCTTCAACTTCTTCTTTTTCTTTATTTAGACCATCTTTTCTTTGGAATTTCTTGCCTTGTGTCTTGTATTTTCTGATCATGTTATGCATCTTTCTTGACAAAAAAACAAATTCTCTATCCTCTTCATCTTCATCTTCTGTTACAACAGCCTGTTGTAACTCCTTCTGATTTGTTGCTTCAACCTTTAAGGCTATATCTTCTACTCTTCTTTCAGAATTGAGATTCATCTCATATGCTTGCAGGGACCCCATCAGCTTGTCCAGTTTCATAATTGATATGTTTATTGCTTCTTCTATTGCCGAGATTTTTGCATCAAATATTCTTAGAAGTGATCTAAGAGTCTTCCGGACTAGCTTTTTATCCGAGTACTCCTTGCCGAGCTGGTAGGCTTGATTTGCAATATCTATCAATTTGACATTGAACATGGCTATGGTCTCATCTTCTCCCATCCTGAGATTTTCGAACATTGTTATCAACATTTGAAGTTTAGATTCTCTTACCAAGTTGGTGCCTTCATGAATGGTTTGAAGATCCCCCCAAGCTTTCTTGGCGCACTCGCATGTTGCAATATACTTGAACTGGTTTTCATCAACTCCTCCAAAGATTGCGTTTAGAGCTTTCCCATTGGCATTAGCTTTGCGCATGTCTTCAATACTCCAGCTACTTTTCTTCTTTATGATCTCGTTCTTGTCTTCATCAATTAGAGTAGGAGGGGACCATCCTTCTTCTACGGCAATACATGCACTCTCATCAATGTATTTGATAAACGCCTTCATGCGTGCCTTCCAATTTGGATAATTGGATCCATTTAACAACAGTGGTCGTGTGACGGAAGCTCTTTTTTTTCCGGCCATCAATGGAACTTGTAAGGACCTCGCTGACTTTGAAACCAAAGCGAACACAGCTACCAAGGCTCTGATACCACTTGTTAGTTCCGCTGGTGTGGTTTGTGGGCTTTAGGCAACACTCAAGCACTCATAAAAATCTCACACAAACCAACAAAGAAAAAGACACACGACGTTGGTAACCCAGTTCGGTGTCCACTCGCCTACGTCTGGGGGGCAAAACCAGGAGATAAACAATCCACTAAAAGAGGTGAAAATACATAAGTACAAACACTTGTCACTCAGCACTCACAAACAAAGATCACTACCTTCTCTAGATTGTCTTGTGCACCCACTCTCTCTAGCTTCGGTCACACTTACAATCTACGAGCAAGGTAGCTTATATAGACGCCTCAACGCCCCAAATATAGCACATACCTCTTTTAGAATCTCCGCGGCTACTAATTTAAAAACCTTCCGAAATTAGTTATTGCAACTCCTATTGTAACATAAGTTGCAACATGGCCCTGACTGCAGACTTGACTGAGTTTTGGTTATGTTACGGACGACCTCAAGACCCATCAACCTCTCGGTCATGCTTAGTCCGAGTCGATGCAGTCAAATCTCATGATCCCGACTACCGGCAACTAGCCTACCTTATAAGTTCCTCATCACGCAGTCCCCTCGCAAGGGTCTCACGTCCTTGTGCGTCTTCATGGAACTTGCCAAACTTAGTCTTCAACCTTCCAAGTTTGGTCTTTAAAGATTCTCCAAACTTGATTTTCAATTCACTCAAGTTTGGTTCTCAAATCTTGCCCTTAATAGACTTCAATCAATTTTCATCAAGGATTCTTCAAATCATATCTTCAATTAGCCTTCATTCATATCATGAATAGATATTTCTTCAATTAAACTCCACCATATTTAGTCTTTAATCAAATCACCTAAATATGATCTTGATATGATCTTGTCTTCAAGTTGTAACATATTACCAAGAATAACTCCACCAAGATATTCAAGATATTTTCCTCCAAGTTATAGACATATTAAAAATAGCTCCACCAAGATCTTCAAGATGTTTTGCCTTGCAAGCCAAGTCTCCTTGCCATGTCACCATGCTTTCCATGTCATCGATTATGCTTTTGTCACCATGGTTGCCACGTCATTTTGCCTTGGTGTCAAATCATGCCAATTAAATAGTGCGGTTGCACTAACAATACAGATGAGATATTAGGGACCATAATTGTACAATAGTAAATATCTTCTACCTATATATATAATTATTGAAAATGTTTTTTAAAAAAATGTTATTTTGGATTTTAAAAATAAGATTTTTTTTAAATTATGGAATTTATATAATTATTGAAAATGTTTTTAAAAAATGTTATTTTGGATTTTAAAAATAAGAATTTTTTTAAATTATGGAATTTATATAATTATTAAAAATGTTTTTAGAAAAATGCTATTTTGGATTTTAAAAATAAGATTTTTTTATTATAATGGAATTTATTAGGAATTTTAAAAAAAATAAGGCAATGTTATTTATCCCATAAGAAGGAGGATGACAATAACCTTGAGGTACTTAAACAACTTAACCATATGTTTCGGTGTGGGAGATAGCCGTTGAGGGGACCGAATATTTCATAAATATTTTAAACAGACACTTATTTTTATTATCATAATTATTAGTTTAAAAAAATTATTTTAAAAATATTTAATTTTAATTATTATTAATTAAATATAATTTAATTACCTCAAACAAAATTTTTACATAAATACTTAGAAAAATTTATATTTTACCTTGCATATTTATTTTTTTAATCACACATATGTTAAAAACTAGAAATACATTTTTTTAATTTAATAATTAAATGACAAGCACTTCAATTTATACAAAACTAAAAATATGCATATATCTAAAATGTAACTGTAAAAACTTAATAACCATTTATACTATTATTTTACATGGATTTTAAACTTCGATCTCAACCCTTTCTAAAATGAACATTCTACGGAACAAATAAACAAGAAAGTAGAAACACTTCCGCCAACATTTAAACTTTTTCAAATTTTAAAGAATAAAAATACACATAAAAGTCAAAAAAATAAATCCTAATTCAAAACCATCATCATCATCATCATCACGCTAATTGCGCGTACACATTAATAACGTTTCCAGACTGCCATAACTATAAACAAATTAATATACATATATACACTCATAAATGGTAGTGAAACTGAAATGCAAGCTGCAGGTCAACTTAACATATCAGTTGACCCAAATTCCGCAGAGCATTAATCTATAAATTCATACCTCACCCCTTCCTCCATTGTTCCAACTCTTCTCTCTTATCCTCTCCTCTTCTCTTCTCTTTTCTCCTCTCTTAAATAATCCTTATTCCAACTCCTCTATCCCTATTTCATATACTCAATTAAACCTTATTTTAATTTCTTATTTATCTATATATATATATATATATTATTCCAAATTGAGAGAGAGAGAGAGAGAGAGTAGTTGTTGAAGAAGGAGAAGAAGGAAACAACAGTCTTCTTGTTTGTTGAAATTTTGTGGAAGAATAAGTAGTCATGGGAACAGAAGTGCCACCTCATGGAACCTACAAGAATAATACTTACCAGGTTCTCCTCTCCCTCTCACTCTCTCATCATTGATTATCATAAGATAAAAAGGCTTTAAATTCATTTTGCTTATAGATCTTTAGAGAAAGTTTTATTTGTATATATGATTTTATGATTAAAAATTAAGTTATAAATTTTATGGAACTATAGATTGGTTCTTCCTTTGTTTTTCTTAATATAAATTTAAATAATTAAATAAATATAATTTAGTGCATAAAAGCAAATATCATGTTTACAGGGGCATATAAGTAGTCTTTTGTTTTTCCTGTCTTCTTCTTTTAATAAGGGTATGCAAGCAATAAAGGTAATAATGATTAATAACTGTGTATATGATATAGTAAACTTTCATTAGAAAAAATCTTATATATAACATATAACAAATATTACTCATTTCAAATAGGGATGAAAATGGAGCAAACCTTGACCACCACTATCTTATCTGAATTATCTCCTACCTCATTCCGTGTCCCATCCTCTTAATAATTGTATATTAAATATCATAATCGCTACGGCTACCACAGTTTTTCTTCGTACTCTTATTCATTTCACACGGTCTTATTTTTTTGATTTTGTATAATTATAAATACAAAAGTGCAAACATACAACTAAAATTGAGAGATTTTTTTTTTCCAAACCCCTATAATATATAATATATATTAATAAATTAAAATTACAATAAATATTTTTTTTTGAAATAATAGACGACAAACGTCTTTTTTATGAATATAAACAGTACTGGAACCCGGATGTATAGTATATGTACAGTATAAAAATAATATAAAAATCCCGGGTGAACAGTACTGTTGGGGGAGAGATTTGAACCCATGACCTCCCCCTTACACTTTGATGTTATACCATTGGGCTATCCAATGGTTGACAATAAATAATTTTTTAATAATATTTTTTTAATTTAACCATTAAAATATAAAAGTATAATCCAAACACACAATTATGATATATATAAATATATAAGTAAATTTAAATTGGACATGAGTTGAGGCATGTTAAAACCAAAACTCTCCGGCCACACTTAAATAAAAAAATCTCCGCCCCACCCCGGCTTCTTCAACCAAAAATAAAAATAAATAAAAAAACAAACAAACAGATTACGTCAAAAACCATGGCTCGGATTCTACCGTCCTAAATTTCAAATGTAAACAATACAAATGGCAAACATGAGCTGTTGTTATTTGTTTTTATGGCCAGTGTTAAGAAGCATCACATGGTGAGAAAAATTAATATGTCCATTGTCCTATATGTGTTGAGAAGTCAATGCCAACTTCACTCTCAGCTTCTTGTACTCGTTTGTTAGTTGTCCATCAACATTTTCCGTGCTGTCATTGATTTATTTTTCTTTCTTGAAAAGTTCATTCAATTCATATCAACTTATTTTTTATTAAAAAAAACTAAAAAAGTTATGGTTAATTAATTGGAACATCATCCACCAAACAAATTTAAAATTTTCATTTTTTTTTTGGGTTAATACATCTAAGTTTTTATTTTTATTTATTATTATCTTGAGGGAATAGAATATTGATATGAGTTGCCTTGGGATATTAATGTAGCATGGGCCATTTGCCTTAAAATAATCACAATCAAATGGTCAATATTGTAAGCTCAAGGTTACATAAAAGTCAGTTGCCAATTCAACATGCTAGATTTATAGTATCTCTCATTTAATCAGAATCTATAAACTTTGGGATATCATTTTTAATATATATATATATATTAATTGAACATTAATTAATGACACAATAGTGGTTACTGTTTGATTGCATCTTGATTTTGACTTTGTTTTCTTTTTAATAATTTTAATTATGAAAGTTAAAATTATAACTTAATCTATTTTAACAATAATAGTTTAGCTAATTAACACTCGATTCTCCCCCGCCAAGCAAAATGAGAGTGTATGTACTATGATATATTTAAAAAATTTGCACATGCCTCCTGCATGTGATTTATCTATTTTATATATATATATATATATATTCATTTCTAGCTTTCTCACCATGGTTTTAAGAGTTACATAGAAACATATTTAATGAGACACCATTGTTGGTGATTTTGGGATAGTTTTGATTCGGTGATTATATGAATAATAAAACAAAATTTTATTTTAGAAGTACCCAAATAATAATAATAATAATAATAATAATAATAATAATAATAGAAAGGCCAGTTAAAGAGCATGTGACAAGTTAGGAATCTGTACCAATTTTTGGAAAAATTTTAATATCAAACAAAAATGTAAAGAAATAATTTTTATTAATACTAACCAAATCAGAAATGAGCTAATTTCAGAAAGAGATAATTACCTGCATACCCTTTTGGTATTTGCCAACAAACTTTGCAAAAATAGCACACCCTTTTGATGAAAAAATCAACAATATAAATTCTATTAAATGAGCATATTTATTTTTAATATCAATCTTTTGTTTATTTATTTTTTTTTTTTTCTTCAGTATAATTTAGGTATAAATTAATAAAAATGAATTATAAAAAATAATAGCATTGCCTAACTTAGAGAAAAATAGTTAAAGAACTACTAAAAATATCTTCTACAGCTTGTATTTATTTATCTCCATTGCTAAATGTTTTTCTTCAAATGATCATCAATAAAAATGCAGAGAGAAAACCAACAAAGGAAGGAGAAATCTGTAGATGAATGGCTACCAATAACATCATCAAGAAATGCAAAATGGTGGTACTCCGCCTTCCACAACGTCACGGCCATGGTCGGCGCCGGCGTGCTCAGCCTACCTTATGCAATGTCTGAACTTGGATGGTAAATAAGACTTGTCCAATTATCACACATTCTTGAAATATTTATTCTTAATTAAAAAACAATGTGTTAACATTTCCACAGGGGTCCTGGCATAACAGTATTGATCCTGTCATGGATCATCACACTATACACACTATGGCAAATGGTCGAGATGCACGAAATGGTACCCGGAAAACGATTCGATCGATATCATGAACTTGGACAACATGCATTCGGCGAAAAACTCGGCCTCTGGATCGTTGTCCCACAACAATTAATCGTCGAGGTTGGAGTGAACATTGTCTATATGGTTACCGGCGGAAAATCTTTAAAGAAGTTTCATGATGTTGTTTGCCCGGACTGCAAGAACATCAAGCTCACATACTTCATCATGATCTTCGCCTCGGTGCATTTCGTGCTCTCGCAGCTCCCTAATTTTAACTCCATCTCCGGAGTTTCCTTAGCTGCTGCAGTCATGTCTCTTAGGTAATTTAAAAATAAAACTAGCATGTATCAAGAGAGCATATTAAAAACTAACCAACAAAAATGTCGTTGGCAGTTACTCGACGATAGCATGGGGAGCATCTGTGGACAAAGGGAAGCAATCAGGAGTGGAATATGGATACAAGTCCTCGAGCACGGCCGGCACAGTGTTAGACTTCTTCAGTGCACTAGGAGATGTTGCCTTTGCTTATGCCGGTCACAATGTGGTCCTAGAGATCCAAGCAACGATACCGTCATCACCTGAAAAACCTTCAAAAAAACCGATGTGGAAGGGTGTTATTGTTGCCTATATAGTCGTCGCCCTATGCTACTTCCCTGTCGCGTTGATCGGGTACTGGGCTTTCGGTAATTCGGTCTCGGACAACATCCTGATCACCCTGGAGAAACCCAGGTGGTTGATTGCCATGGCCAATATGATGGTTGTGATTCATGTAATTGGGAGTTACCAGGTTTGATACCTTAACTTCTTTACTGCTGTTCCTTCACTTTTTAGACAAATTAACATTGTAATTCAATTGCAGATATACGCAATGCCGGTTTTCGACATGATCGAAACCGTTCTTGTCAAGAAACTTCATTTCCCACCAGGTGTTACTCTTCGACTAATTGCTCGCAGCCTATATGTTGGTATGTTCTTTTCTCCCGACTTTTGAGTTGGAAAGTGAATGAAATGCCTTCGTTTTCTTTCTCACCTAAAAGTTTTGTAAACTTGTTAACTCTTTCAATTGAAATTGATTCATCTAAATTTTCTGCAGCGTTCACAATGTTCGTCGGTATAACATTCCCGTTCTTCGGCGGACTACTTGGATTCTTCGGTGGATTTGCATTTGCTCCTACAACATACTTTGTAAGCTCTAAAACATTTCATTGACTAAAAATAATCTTGCCAAAGAATCAGGATTCATAAAATCATTACCCTGTTTTTACAGCTCCCATGCATCATGTGGCTTGTTATTTACAAACCTCGGAGAGGTAGTTTATCTTGGATCACAAACTGGGTAAGCTATCAAATGATAACCAATAAAACCTTTCTCTGTTTTCATCTAACCATTATTTCATTGAAAAGATTCAGCCAAGTTTTCTATTTTCATGGGTTTCAGATTTGCATCATTCTGGGAATCTGTTTGATGTTTCTATCATCTATTGGAGGACTTCGGCAGATCATTAAAAATGCAAAGAGTTATCAGTTCTACTCATAAGTATGTTAACCGAATCAAACATACACCTGAATCAGTTGATGAACATTGGATTGGTGGCACATTCTGAAACTATGGCTGGTTACTGGAAGAGAGTATTATGTGATATGCTAATGATGATGTCCAATGGCCTAGCATCAAGAGCATGCAGAATTTCTGAGGTTATTTCTACCAATAGAAGCTATTATTATTTATGGTTTGCATATGAAATAAAGATGGAGTTGTCATGTAAAATTTTATGCTATTTGTTTGTGTTACAAGTTTCATATTCATTAATAAGCAATACAATTGAAGACATGGGAACTGAAGTATTGAAACAAAAGGCCGAGAAAAGAAAAAGGTCTTAAAATTTTATTCCGGATTCACATCCTCGTCGTCCAAGATAAAAACTCGTTCTTTATAATAATGTAGTTGATACTTCATTTTTATTTCTATTCAAACATCGAGAATTTGAATTTTACTCGTGACTTTGTCCATTTGTTTTTTAAGAAAAAATAAATAAAACAGTTAGCTGATACTAACATCAATATGTTGAGCAAAAAGAAAAATTCCAAAATGCTGTGAATGTTGGACGGTTTTCTTTAGGGGAGGGTTTGGGTTGGGAGTGGTTTGTTGGACGGTTTTCTTTAGGAGAGGGTTCGGGGTTGTGTCATCACTTCTGGTGATGTTTTTGTTGTGGTGGTGTGGTGTTTGTTTTGTTGTGGTTCTATCTGTTCCACTTTTGGTGGGAGCTTGTGTTCTTTCCAGTTATTAATAGTAGTTGTGGTTTATCCACTTTTTCAAAAATTCCAAAATGCATCAACACACAAGAATCAAAGACAACTGCATGCATGGAATCTTGCATAATTGGTTGAATTCTTTGGGTTTACATCACCATCCCACCATGCATGGTTAAGAGCTAGCTGTACAATAAGATATAAATGGCAGCTGTTATGCTTCAACTAAGAAATGGGGTGAGGAAATATTTAAAATGCTGAATTGAGTAAAAAAAGGAAAATTGAAGGAAACTTTTGCAGTATGCAAACTGCAAATAAGTTGGACAAATTATATCTTTGATTTTTTATTAATGGGAAAATTAAAATTAAAAAACTGTGATTTCATAGTTTTGCAAAATAGGAATAGTGGATTTTTTTTTCACATTTAAACTAAAATTTTTCTAGCTAGTAAAAAAAGAGAAAAATCATTAACAGTGTTAACTCATCCTTATTTTGTAAGGTAAAATTGTCAATTTAGTTAAAAATTTGGCACAAAAGAGATTAATAGGAAAAAAAAAATTTATACCGTATAGGCCAGCTTTCAAATAAACTGATGAGTTTTATATTTACCAAATAAAATAAATTAATACTATTACAGTAAAGTTGGAGAAGCCATATAGTTTTTAGAAAAAAATCTTCAATTCCTATTTCATTGTTTTTTTTATCAATAAATAAATATTAACTAATCCTTAAGAGTTCATTAATTAGTTAGGACTCTGAATAATTATGCATATAATTAATATGAACTGACCCCTAAGAGATGGCATACATAGTAGTGACTCTAAAATACCATGAATTGGAGATTTTAGATGACCAGGTAAAGAATAAATATGAACGGAAGTCTAAAAGATGGTTAACCTACTAGTGACGAATATAAATAGACCATTGAAAAATGGTTAATTAGTTAGTGACTCTCAATAAACAAGTAAGAAGTAAATTTGAACAGATCTCTGAGATAGGACTAACCTACAAGTAACTCTAACATATTAATTACTTTAAATACTGTGCAAGCAATAAATATGACCGACCTAAGAGATGGCCAACTAGCTAGTGATTCTAAATATTGGGTTAAAAATAAATATGATAACTGGTTGTCGGTTGTGAGTGCAGATTAACAATTCATTTCCCTCGTCTATGATTGAAGGTGTACGGTTTGATGATTAATTCTCATCTTCTGCACATGTTCTTGATTTATATAATGCTTGTTATTTTTGTTAAAAATATATATATGGATTAACCCATATATGAGGTAAAACCCTAATTAATTAGTCAATTAATTTCATATGAGATAAAATATTAATATGAATTAATGTCTGGGTTAGTATCAACGTCATACGTACTAGTATAAAGCCAATGGTTCTAAAGCGATGGGTAACAAGAAAAGTTAGTATAACACTTTTACTCTGTAATCATCAATAGGTATTGATATATTAATACTAAATAATTTAAATCATACCTTCCGTAAAAAAAAAATATTGATGAGTTAATATATTCAATATTTTAAATATTTTTAAAATTTTGAATAGATAAGAAGTATTAAAATTAAAAAATAACATATAGAAGAAGATACATGAAATTATTTTTTATTTTATTTTTTTGAAATATAGATAAATTATAAATCATTCAAACACCAATTGCAGAAGAGAATGGAATACTAGCTAGTTTCTATACGATAAGAGTACATGATGATGCACTATGACATTTTGATTTTGATGCATGCTAATTAATTCACAACGTTGGTGTGACATATCAAAGTCAATATGGCCTGCTGATCTTTTTACAATAGAAATTTTTGGTGAATCCAGTACTCCAAAAATTTTATTAAAAATATGATAATATCTTCTAAAATTCTTATATCAAAACTTAACATCCAGCTAAAGCAACCTAATTTAGGTGGTTAGTGGCATTGACCCAGATCCTTTGGAAGAGAAAGAGGAAAGTGGGTGAAATAAAAGTTTTAACTCTATAATAAGAGTTTGCACTTTCTATATGAACCTTAATAATCTAAAATGTGCGTGTAAGACATTAATTCCATGCATGTCTCTTAACCAACCAGGAGCTTATCTCTTTGTTAAAAAAAAATCTAAATATATTTATGAATTTGGTCTTGTAATATATTTGATGAGCTTATGAATATATAGGTTAAGTAATATCATTATTTTCAAATATTAAAAATAAATTAGTTTTTTTATTTAATTACTAATGTTGCATTTATTTTATTACGAAAGGTAATAACTTATGAGATACTCATGTCTTGAATTGAAACGTGTTAGTTGTAGCATCTTCGTACTTATTAGGTAAGAACGCATGGTAAGACTTTCATTATTTGTTGTGACGTGCCCCTGATTGTACATGTATTTATCGTATTTAAAAAAATAAAAGATCATTACTGTATTAAATTTTTATTAATTAAAATTAAGTCACTTAAGAAAAAGAAATTGCTTAGAAACTTTGTAGAGGACACATGCCCAACCAAACAAATGGCTTTGACTACTTGTGCACATCACATCACATCACATCGCTTTGCACAGTCAAACTTGAATGGTTCCTTTGAATCTTCTAGTCAATCAAGGAAACCTAAAATAATAAAAGACTTAAGTACCTTATAAATAGCTATGCAAAAGCATAAGCTATCAATGAAGAATAATTAATTATTTATTCAACTATTGTGATGGAGCTTCATCTTATTTTTAATTGATAATTAACATTAAAACTCTCTTGATTTGGATTTCAAAGAAAAAAAAATCCGTATAAAAGTCAAAAATGAATTCTAATTCAAAACCATCATTATCACAGCATATTATACATACACTCTAACAATGTTCACACAATGCAATAACTAGATGCATACACACAAGCACATATAGATATATATATATATATATACACACATAAATGAAAGTGAAATTGATATGCAATTGGTAATAGTCAAATTAAATCACAAGTTAGAAACAAATTTCAAACAGAGCATTAATCTATAAATTCATAACTCACCCTTTCCCCATTATTCCAACTCTTCTCTCTTATCCTCTTCTCTTCTCTTCTCTTCTCTTCTCTCTTGGATGATCCTTACTTCAACTCCTCTATCCCTGTTTCATATACTTAAACCTTATTCCTATTTCTATTTCTATATATATATATATATATAATTTGGTGAAAGCTTGAGGAAGTAGAAGTAGTAGCCATGGGGACAGAAGTGTCTCCAAATGAAACTTATAACAGTGATAGCCAGGTTTCTCTCTCTCTCTCTCTCTTTTTATTATTTTTCAAGTATAAATCTTAACATTTTTTAATAATTCACTTAATGGTCTTAGAGTTATTTTATTTATCTAAATGATCTTGGAGTCATTTTATTAAATGCCTGACCTTGTTAATTGGTTACATGAAAATAGCTCAAAAACTTCTTTATAGATTACTTTTTGGTGCTATTTTGGTTTGTTTAAAAAATAAGGTAAAATATAAGAGGATGAGAAGAAGAAGAAGAAAAAGGGCAAAAAGGAAGAAGAAAAAGTTATGGTTAATTAATTGGAGCATCATGCACCTAACAAATTAGCAATGTTAATTTTTTTTTTTGTCCACATTTAAGTTTTTTTATTTTTTTATTTATTGTTATTTTGAATTCAAACGGTCAATATTATTAGGTCAAGCTTCCATAAAAGTCAGGTATCAATTACACATGGAAAATTCAAAGTAACCCTCATTTAATTAATCAGAATCTATAGACTTTATGATATCTTCTTTAATGCATATATATATATATATATAATCAATGTTAACTAATGGAAAAATAGCTTATTATTTGATTGTACCTCGATTTTTAAAAAAATTGACATCAATTGGAAAAAAACTTGCAGTTACTCTTTAGTCCATTTTCCTGGTTTTGTCACTGCTATTTCTAAGACATAGGAAAATATTTATTGAATCATACATCATAATTATTGATTTTGGGATCAATTTGATAGATTTTTAATATAAATAAAAAAAGTTAATTTAATGGCCATGTGACAAGGGACGAAGATCAATTGTCAAATTTCTGCCACAAAGATAAGGGCACATAATATATTTAGAAAGCATGTGCATACTGTACATACTCAAACATGTAGTTTGTCTTTATTTGTAAAATGTATATATATATATTATTTAACTTTTAAAAATCTTCTAATTTTATAAAAAATAATAATAATGGAAATAGCGTTATTTATTTATCTTTTAAAACACTAATAATTAATAAGAAAATGTAACATCAAACCAAATCAAAATGAGCTAATTTCAGAAAAAGACAAATGCCTACATACCCATGCAATATTAGGAACACACCCTTGAAAAAATCGTACACCCATATATAGTGCAAAAATCAACAATATAAATTGATAAAAATGATTTGTAAATAAATTCTAAGAATTGTTTAACTTAGAGAGAAAAAAAGAGTCAAACAAGTTCTTAAAACACTTCCAAAGCATTTATCTATTTATCAACATTGCTACAAGTTTTTTTTCTTATTTTCTAATAAATACCAATGAAATGCAGAGGAAGGAGAAGACGATAGACGAGTGGTTGCCGATAACATCATCGAGAAATGCAAAATGGTGGTACTCCGCCTTCCACAACGTCACGGCCATGGTCGGAGCCGGCGTGCTCAGCCTACCTTACGCTATGTCCGAACTCGGATGGTAAATAAGAGTTGTCCAATTATCTCACATCCTTGAAATATTTATTCTTAATTAAAAAACAATGCGCTATATATATTTCTACAGGGGTCCTGGCATAACCATACTAATCCTGTCATGGATCATCACACTCTACACACTATGGCAAATGGTCGAGATGCACGAAATGGTACCTGGAAAACGTTTCGACCGATATCATGAACTTGGACAACATGCATTTGGCGAGAAACTTGGCCTCTGGATCGTTGTCCCACAACAGCTAATCGTCGAGGTTGGAACGAACATTATCTACATGGTTACCGGCGGAAAATCTTTGAAGAAGTTCCATGATGTTGTTTGCCCAGACTGCAAGAATATCAAGCTCACATACTTCATCATGATCTTCGCCTCTGTGCATTTCGTACTTTCTCAGCTCCCCAACTTCAACTCCATCTCTGGAGTTTCCTTAGCAGCTGCAGTTATGTCTCTCAGGTAATTTAAAAATAAAACTAGCGCGTATCAAGAGAGAGTATGAACATCTAACAAACAAAAATGCCGTCGAACAGTTACTCAACCATAGCATGGGGAGCATCTGTGGACAAAGGAAAGCAACCGGGAGTTGAATATGGATACCGGGCATCAAGCACTGCAGGCACAGTGTTCAACTTCTTCAGTGCACTAGGAGCTGTTGCCTTTGCATATGCAGGTCACAATGTGGTCCTAGAGATCCAAGCAAACATACCGTCGACACCCGAAAAACCATCAAAGAAGCCGATGTGGAGGGGTGTTGTTGTTGCCTATATCATTGTCGCCATATGCTATTTCCCCGTCGCGTTTGTCGGGTACTGGGCGTTCGGGAATTCAGTCTCTGATGATGTCCTAATCACTCTGGAGAAACCCAGGTGGTTGATTGCCATGGCCAACATGATGGTTGTCATTCATGTCATTGGGGGCTACCAGGTTTGATACCATAACTTTTTTTGCTGCTGTTCATGCACCCTTTAAACAAATTAACATTGTAATTCCATTGCAGATATACGCTATGCCGGTTTTTGACATGATGGAAACAATACTTGTCAAGAAACTTCATTTCACACCTAGTCTAACCCTTCGACTAATTGCTCGCAGTCTATATGTTGGTATGTTCTTTTCTCTCCTGAAGAAAAGGCCTACAACTCTTAATTGAAATTGATTCACCTAAATTTCCTGCAGCCTTTACAATGTTCATGGGTATAACATTCCCATTCTTCAGCGAACTTCTTGGATTCTTCGGTGGATTTGCATTTGCTCCTACAACATACTTTGTAAGCCCTAAACATTTCATTGACTAAAGATAACCTTGCCGAAGAATTCGGATTCAAAAATTATTACCCTGTTTTTACAGCTCCCCTGCGTCATGTGGCTTGCTATCTACAAACCTCGGCGGGGCAGTTTATCTTGGATTTCAAACTGGGTAAGCTATCAAATGAAAACCAATAAAACATTTTCCTTGGTTTCATCCAACCTTGATTGCATCAAAAAGATTCAGATAAGTTATCTCTTTCCATGCGTTTCAGATTTGCATCATTCTGGGACTCTGTTTGATGATTCTATCACCTATCGGAGGACTTCGCCAGATCATTATCAAGGCAAAGACTTATACGTTCTACTCATAAGTATCAAACCGAATCGAACATGCATCTCAATCAGTTAATGACCATTGGATTGGTGCCACATTTTGAATTTATGGCTGGTAAGTGGGGGAGATATTTTATGATTTTCTTAGCGAGGGCCAATAGCCTCGCATCGAGAATACAGTGAAATTCAGCGGTTATTTCGACTAAAAGCTCTTGTAATTTATGGCTTGCCTATGCAATAAAGATGAAACTATCATGTAAAACATTATGCTAGTTGTTTGTATTACAAATTTCTCATTCATTAATAAGCATGATTTATTTTCCTGTACTCAAACCAAGATCACCTACATGTTTGAAGACATAGGACAAAGCATTGAAACAAAACGACTAAAAAAAAGTCATAAAATTTTATTTAGGATTACCATCCTCATTATCCAAGCTAAAAACAGACAGCCAACACTAAGTTCATCAAAATTCTGAGCTAAAAAAAGAGCCCAAAATGCATTAACACCACTCACAAGAATCAAGGACAACTGCTTGAATGAAAACTTGCATAATGGGTTGAATTCTCTGGGCTTACATCACCATCCCACCATCAATGGTTAAGACCTGTACAATAAGAAAAAAATGGTAAATTGTATGCTACAACTCAGAAAAAGAATTGTGCTACATTAATGTGCTGAATTGAAAAAATGGAAAAGCAAAGGAAACATTTGCCTATGCAAACTGCAAAAAGTTAACAATGATTTGGTCCCAGGGGCCAAATTATAACTTTTTTTGTTGATCAATAAATAAATCAGTACTACCTGGCCAGTTATGTAACTTGCAGCTGGACTAAGGGCTAAGAACTCCACCAGGCCAGCAACCTCTTCCGCTTGTCCGTATCTCCCTGCACAATAACATCAAATTCTTTACTCAACCTCTTCCACATTTCCTTACAAAATTCCAGCTATTTGAGGAATTGATCAAGGTTATAGTGTTGAATGAATTGCAGTCAGTTTAGCCCTCTCCCACATCTTTGGCGATGGCATAAAGGAGGAGAGAATCATGGCTTTCATAAACATTATTTCCTGCAGCTATAAAACTAAACTATATTCTTTTTCTACCTGGGTCAAGGGAATGGTCATATGTCAAGGCAATTCTCTTACAAAAGTTGGCACTCAGGGAACTATGCAAAAGCAAGCATGTGCATGCACACACAATCAAAAAACTCTTAAAGAGATGAAATCATTTGAAATGATTTAATATTGTAAAGAGTTGACAGAAACTCAAGCAAAATTAATGGATAAATTTTCACTATGCTGCTTACCTAAAGGAATGGTCTCCAGGATTTTCTTCTCAATGTCTTCTGAAAGCTTGGCAGTCATGTCAGATGATATGAACCCAGGGGCAATAGCATTGACCTGCAGAATGGTTAAACTTACAACTAGATCAGTTCTTAGAGATCGAATACAAGTAGCATCAGTGGTTTCTATGGAAGTGTGAGCTCACATTAATATTTCTGCTTGCATATTCTTTAGCTACTGTTTTGGTCAAACCAATCACCCCCGCTTTTGCTGCACTATAATTGGCTTGACCGACATTTCCAACAAGACCAACAACAGATGCGATGTTAATGATTCTTCCCTGCACACAAGTGAAATAATAAGCGGATGAAGCAACATAGACTAGCCCTAGATCAAGGAGATCAACAACATACAAGAACACTTTGATTGAATATAACAATAAATCTGCCATCCAGTCATTTTAAAGAAATGCACACAAAAGCAAGCATGTGAGATTTTATTCAGATCAAGGAAAAAAATCGGGTATTAACAGGTACTTGGAGTATGGCATGTACAGAACAAAAAAGATATTTTTGCTTCAGTTTAATCAACCAAACCAAATTAATGAAGGAACAATATTGGAGAAAATATGCAATGAAAACATATTTGTTTGGTAACCAAGCTAAGAATATGTCAATTAAGCTTACCTTCTTCTTTTTCATCATAATTTTGGCCGCAGCCTGCAAAAAATCAAATTCTTTAAGGATGAATAAAATAATTTGAGGGTTAACAACTGAAACGACAAAGATGGGAATTCTGATAATTCACACCTGTGTACAAAGGAAGACACCAGTAAGATTTAGGTCGATTACTTCTTGCCATTGAGATTTCTTCATCCGCATCAATAATGTGTCACGCGTAATTCCTGAAATCATACACAGTTTTGGCTTTAAGAGCATGATATAAGACAGACAAATGAAGATCTATGCACACAAACAACCTGCATTGTTTATCAAAATGTCAACTGTTCCCCATGCATCAACAGCCTGAAACAACATCATGTTGCTAGTTCAGTTTAGAAATTAAAATAAATTTTGAGTTATGCAAAAAAAATTGAGATATTCATAATCTTTGACTAACAGTTTTGATCATAGCCTCCACATCGGCTTCTTTGGAGACATCTCCACCAAAAGTAAGGGCTTGACCTCCAGATGCCTCTATCTACAGACAAACAGACATCATTCATGATACACTTTTCTAAATTGATCAAAATTATTCATTAGTGAATTAGAACTAAAATGCAAAATTGAAAATTATATGAATAGACTATAATTTGAAAGAAAATTAGGGCGTCTATCTTGCGTAGTTGATGTAGAATTTCCTCAAGATATATATATATATACATATATAAATATATAATGAATATACCCACAAGTTAAAGAGTAACAGAACAAGTAATCACACCTCTTTGGAAACTTCTTCAGCCTCCTTTGATGACCTTGCGTAATTCACAAGTACCTGAAACAAAATGAACTTCAATATTTTATATTGCACAAATTTAAATTTTAGAAATGATTGGTTCTGCTATGCAATTAGACATTCAGAATTTATGGAAAGTTCTCAAAATGACCTCAATCTTGATTAAACATACACACAATAATAGACTTCAACACACCTACACATTGCTCAACTTTATTCGCACTTCAACATCTTGTTTTGTTGCTTACAAATTCATCTAAAACCTTAAAAAAAAAAAAATGTTATCTCTGCTAGATTACTATTAGAGATTCAAAAGGAATAACCAGAACTACATTCCTGAAGGCAACATCTGCCAGGTATGTGAGAATGTCTTTCTTTATGATTTGATAGAGCATAGGAAAATTTGCTCTCACAATACTTTTTCCTGAAGAGGATACCTATCTCCCAATTCCTATACATTTTATGCATAAATAAAATTTTTATATTTCTAAACTAACAACGCAAAAAAGATAAGAAAACAAATATTTATCAAAAAAGAAATGCCAGTAATTTCACGCAAAGATGTGCACATAACATTTTGCCCACCTTGCAACCAGCTTTACCCAGGGCCAATGCTACAGCTTTCCCAATTCCCCTTGAGGCCCCAGTGACAACAACCACTGGTCCCTCAACTTTCTGAGTCTCCTCAACAATGGCTTGCCCAGCAGTTGCAACTTGAGTTCTCACACCTATTTTCGCAATTAATGAAATCCACAAACAGAAAATAAATGTCTGATTACCATGAAGATCAATGTCAATTAAAAAGAACACTTAATAGTATCCAAAAAGCAAATCAAAGGAAATTTATCCACTCCTAGTAGAATATCAAAAGCAAATCTGGCAATCAAAATTACAACCATCTTTCACAAAGCAATCATCTTTCCATATTTACATCATTCTTTGAATTGAGGCAAAACTTTTTAACCAAAATCCCAAATTTTTGAATCAAAATCGAAGGAATGGGGTTACCAGACGAGGCGGGAACGGATCCATCGGACCGGAGGATGGAACGAAGGCACAGGGACCGGGTCAGCGAGTGCCCAAGGGAGAGAGACTGGAGAGGCACCGCCTTCCGGGGAGCAGCATGAGGAGCCGATTTGGCAGCAATGAGGGAAGGATTGAAGGCGATGGAGGCGGCCATGGAAGATCTGGATGAGAGATTTAGGGTGGAAATGAAGGAGGGGAGCTTGGAGAAGCGCCTTGTGAGGGTCGCCAGAGAGAAGAGAAGCCTTATAGTGCGAGCCGAGGTTGAGCTTTGGAAGCTCCGCAAAGGTCTCTAATGGCGGACAACGCGAGGAATTGAGAGAAGCTTTGGAGGATTTGCTGTTTAGTCTTGGACAGCTTACCTAACGTACAAGAGACACGTGTAGCTCATAGAGGAGATAGACAATTTTATATTTAATTTAGAGTTTTTTTATTATTTTTTTACTTGCATACCTCTAAAATCATAAATTTACTTAAATATCTTTATAAAAATGATATTTACTTATAAATTTCTACAAATCAATTATATTTACTTATATGCCTCTATTATTAAGTTGACTTTTAATTTTGTGTTAAATTAATGGATGAAATATGGATAAATTACCAAAAATGAATTTACTTATACACCCTCTAATTTTTTTCCCCTTTATTTTGTAGACATTACTTATTTCATTCAATAAATGATCATTATGGGTTTGTTAATATACCCATCAAATTTTTTTATTATATTTTATAGGTTTTAAATTATTTAAATTATAGAAAACTAATGTAATTTTTTTATATACCCTTTAATTATTTTTAAAAATTATTGAAAATCATGAAATTTTGAGTAAATTCATATTTTTAAGGTTTTTTCAAACATCTCTAAAAAATTTTACATTATCGCATTCTTTTTATAAACAAAACCTAAAATAGGTAAAAATTAGGACATGTAACAATATATAACAAATATTTTCATACACCTACTCAAAATATAATCACATTTGAAATTTATATAAAAAGAAGTCAAATAATTTTTTTTAACATTCATCCAATATCAAGTTTTTTATCATCAAGTTCTCTAAAGGACATCAAATTTTTTGAACAAACAAGTTCCCCATAAAATTATTTAAAACAAATTACATCCAACACCAACTTTTTTAACATTGGTGTTTGGCTCGCCGACAATGAACACGATTGAGAGGTTCTCTGAGTAAGCTCCGGCGACGATGTTGATCACGCTGAGATCTCTGATGGTGAAGCAGGGCTGCTCAAGGGTAAGGCCAATGAAATAATTGGTTTAGGCCTTAATATTTTTTAAGGCCTCATTTTTAGATTTTTAATAATAATTTTAATTTTAATGCCTCATCTTTAGGTTTTTTAATAATAATTTTAAAACTTAAAATTTTGGAAAACTCACAATAATTATAGTAATCTAAAAATATTTAAATTTAATATTTAGCCAATGTTATATAATCTTAGCTAACTTTTAAAATTTAAAATATCACAATAAGATATTAAATATTTTTATTTTGATGCTTAATCAATCTCATATCTTTTTCTAACTAATTTTTCAAAATTCTAATGTGATCCTATTGGCTTTTTCTCATGCATTTATTTCTCAAAAATTAATATAATATTCATTTTTTTAATTATAAATAAAAAAATTTATCATTTTTATATTGTTACATTTTTACTTTAAGTTTTGCTCACAAATTTTAATACATCTCTTCATCACGAGTTTAATTAGTAACATGGAGAAAGACAAGCAAACAAGAATTTATTAAAATAAAATATAAATAAAATTTAATTTTTATTAAATAAATTAGAGTATTTATTCTGAAATTTTAGCTTAGGCCTCTAGTTAACTTAAGCCGTCACTGACTCACTGCGGTGAAAGTAACGGCACATGTGTAGATGCCACAGTGTCGGGCATAGCCGACGTTGAGATGGTCTAGTAGTGTTAGGTTGAAACCTCCGGAGATGGCGTAGATGTCTTTAACGCCGAGTGAGATGGCGTGGTTTGATCAAGGGGTGAGAAGGGAATAACGACTAAGTAGTTGAGAAGTTTGAGATTTTTTCTCAGATGACTTAGGTTGGATGATGTTAAGGGTAATTGGATAATTTTGTTAAGTTGGTTAAGTGGGAACTATAGTTAATTCCATAAAACCCTGGCTAACGATAACTAACGGTAGGAATATATATAAGTACTAGTTTCATGAGTATGCAAGCAAATAGTATTTTTATGGGGTATTTAAGCAATTTCATGGTTTTGCAGGGGTATACAAGTAATTTTCATCAATATAACCTTCTTTATTTAATTATCAAAATGATCCATTAAAAATTTATATATCAACATAGTTTCAAAACATAACATTAATAACCCATGTCATCTTTACTCAAAAATAATAATAATAATAATAATCCATGTCATCACCTAGGTGATGAGTTACCCTTTTAAAAATATTAAGATATTAGTTTTTTTTCATCTACACCTTTATCTTTTAAAAAATCACAAAAATATTTTTTTTAATCTTTTTAAACATATATTGGTTATTATTATTTTTTTAGAATTATAATTTTTTTTCAACAGCATTTTTTTTTGAGAGAAATATGTTGTTATTATTATTATTATTATTATTACTACTACTAGTATTGTTATTATTAAAATACGAATTGTTCGGCAAGTTTTTTAAAACGTATTTGTGATTTAAATTGTTTAAAACTACTCCATTTATTTTTATGTTTTTAAATATATTTTGATGTTTTTTTTTTATTATTATCATTATTACTATTTATTTGTTAATGTTGGATAGAAAATAGATTTATTTATTGTACATTTCAAAGCTATAAAGTTATTTTATACCTGTTTACTTTTAATTTTGAGTTTTAATTAAAAATCACACTAGGTTTATTTCAAGTGCAAGAGGAATCAGGTGCGTGCATACTTCCTATTTTTAATAATAATAATAATAATAATAACATATTTTCTCAAAAATAGATACGGTCAAAAAAATTATATCTTCTAACAAAATTTAGAAATAAAAAACATTTTATTATTTTATTTTTTAAAAGAGAGGGGTTTTACATGAAAAAACCAATATCTTAATATTTAAAAAAAAATTAAAATGACGACTCATCACTTACATAACTTGATATGATAAATAAATTCATATTAAAATATATATTTCTAAATTTTTATTTAATACTATCCAATTCTTATTCATATAATTATCATATTTAATTTTTTTAATTAAATTTTTATTTAATACTATCCTATTCTTATCCATATAATTATCATCTTAAAGATTTATTTATTTTTTTAACTATAAAAGTTAATTTATGATAATATCAATAATGTGTAACAAATTTTGTAATATAATAATAAGGCCCTGCAATTTTCCAGGCCTGACAATTTGTTTTTTTAATTATATTTAAAAATTTTATTTATTATCATCCTAAAATCATATCCATATAATTATATGGAAAATTTTAACATTTTTTTTAACTATAACACTTAATTTATTATAAAATTAATGTGCAAACAAATTTGGCCGTAGAGCATCGCAATTTTCCCCGTCTCACAACTCATGTTGTTTTAAAAATTATATTTAAAATTTTTAGTTATTATCATCCTATCATCTACCCATATAATTATCTTGCAAATTGTAACTTTTTTTTAACTACAACACTCGTAATAGCGCTCCATAAATTTTTATGACCTTACAATTCAATTTTCTTTTTTTAAAAATTCTATTTTAACTTTTTATTTTCTATCATATCCTTTGATTTACCCACATAATTATAATTTAGAAAAATTTTAATTATTTTTTAAATTATAAAATTTATCTTATTTAATTGTTTCTATGATAATATTTTTTATTTCTATTATATAATTTGTTATTTGATAAAAATAATTAAAAAATATTTACATGATTTTGCCTAGGCCTCTTTTTATCGAAGACTGGCCATGCCGGTGGAGTTTCTCAATTAAAAAAACGAAAAAAAAAAAAATACTATTATTAATATCAATACAATAACCAATTATATCTTGATTTATTGGCATCATATCTCTTATTTAAGGTGTTTACATCATTATTAAATAAATGGATTTAAATATTAGCTCACGCAAGATTAAGACATAGAGGTATTATAAAAGTATCTCTCGCTTAGAGACCGCCTCACCCTTGAAAACTCAGTTCTGACAACAATCCCAACCTATTAGATGCCAATATTCAAATTGCCAATCTTAATAATCAAATCGATTGATTGAGTTAGGTAAAAAAATTTTGGTTTGGTGTTGGTTTTGACAAGAAAATATTTAAACTTATTAGGTAAAAAAAACATGTCAGACATAAGAATAGGGAGATGGGGCATTTTAAGCTTGCAGGAGTTTAATGTATCATTACTTGGCAAATGGTGGTAGAAGATCTCAACTAAAACTTCTTGGTATAGCTCGCGAGATACATTTTAACTATTATCTGAATAATTCATAGTGGAATCTTTACACAATGAATCATGCAAAAGGCTTGGTTTCAGAAGAATCTGAGATGAATCGAGCAGAATGAGACAGTGAACTGTGAATGAAGGAATCGGACAGAACTGAAAAGCGAAAACCGTCTTCTATTTGAGTGATTTTAGAGAATCTATCGAAACTGAGAAAAGTAATAGTAAAAATATGTGCAAAATGTCTTTTTATGCCCTTATAGTAGTAGATATTATACAAACTACATCGATAATATTATTTTATTTTTAATATGTTGTCATTATTGTCATAATTATTTTTATAATTAATTTTACAATTAATCTTCATTATTAATATTGTTGTTTTGTTACAATGTTATCATTTTATTTTTATTATTTTAGAATTAATTTAATTTATTGTTATTGTTGTTGTATTTTTATAGTATTAATTTATTCTAGTAATATGTTATCATTATTATTTGTTTACAATTTGTTTACAATGTTCTCAACATTTTTCCTATATATATAGATAAAGTTTTTAAAGTCAAGGGTAAAAATGGATATTTTCACTCATCCGGACGTGACTCCTCAACCAATGGGATGCCAATCAACCTCTCCCTTCATCTCATTCCTCATGGATTCCCTCCCACATTCCGCTCGCTAACCAAACAAAGACGAGCCCATTCCTAATCCATCTCCTAATCCATCTTCAATCCAAGTTCTTTGCAAACAAACAGTCATAGTTGCATAATGGAATCCTATCTTGCCTACAAGCCTTTAAGAGTGGGATGAGTAGTTTTTTAATCATAAATTCCATCCAAGTTGTGTGATTATTTACGAAATTGCCCATACATTATTATTATTCTTTTTTTTTTTGTTATTTATGGTACTAATTGTAAAAAACATTAAGTTGGAAATTCTATCGTAGCGGTGAAAAGAAGCTTTGAGTTTCTAGGTTTTCGCCCAAGGAAGGTGAACAATTCTGAAAAGTAGATGACACTTTCGGATACACAACTTGAAGGGTCTTTTTCACTTGGGGACTTCTGAAGAGTCTCACATTTACTGTTTTCCCCCCTTGTGTTCCTTTAGTCCTCCTCAATTTTATCTTATTATTGTTTCTTGTCTCTCTAACTGTCTCCATATTTAAAAGATATTTTTTTTGTCGTTTGGCTCTTTTGTACTTCTTTGTTTTTGTCATATTCTCCTTATCTATTTTATTAAGACAACATGGATTAAAATTTAAAATAGGACAATTTCTATATACTTTATAATATTTTTTTTAGAAATGGTGGAGTTATAATCATTTTTTTAGAAATGGTGGAATTTTGAAAAAATATATATATACCCTAATGCGGAGTTATGTGTTTCATCCCTAGCTTATTTAGCTCTTTGGAGATACAATTTGAATAGTATGAGATTTAAGTGATGAATTGTCACACACAAGCTGTGATATATGGAGCGAATTTATCAAAACATTTAACGGCTAAAACCCATAAGGCAACAAATTAAAAATCAGGGTTTCCTACCTAAATTTTGAAAACCATTTATAAAATAATTTATCAAAACATTATAAACTATACATATATTCATATATACTTTTTAGGATTTTTTTTATATGTGCATTTATCTGAAAATCAGCCTAATTAGTGTATACTTTTCAATAAAATCAAGTATTTATATTTTTTCTTTAAAATTTAATTTATTTACATATATATGCTAACTCCACTCCATATACAATATTAACATATATTAGCTTAATCAAAATTTAAGGTTTTAAATATAATAAATAAAATGATTTTAAAGTTTTTAATAAATATTAATTTAATGATCATTGGAAAATTTAAAAAATATATATATGAATAGATTTTTAGTTATTTAACATATAATAATATATATTTTAATAGTGTCTATGTGTAGAGGGGAATATACACAAATCTATAGATATATTCATTGCATTTGGTTTTATTATTGTATATATATATATCTATATATATGCGTAATTAGTGGGAATTTTCTTATTTTTAAAAAAGTAAGGACGAGGTGGGTTTTGCGAAATAAGATAATTTACGGGGGGTTTTTTGTAAATAATATTGCCCTATTGAGAGAAGTCGACGCACAACCGCCGCTTTCCTTCATCCTCGCTTTCCCCAATTCTCGCTGAGTCCTTCCTCTCACGATCCCTCGATTCGAAGAGGCTTTTACATCCGCGGGTTTTCAGGTTAGATCTCTCGATTTCCACACCGAAATTCCTCTTTTTTGCCGGTTTTCAACTCTTAATTTGGGTCCAATTCGATCTTTTTCCTTGTTTTTTTTAGGGTTTCGCTCTTTCTGATCATTCTAGGGTTTATATCTCAATTTTTAGGAATTCTAGGGTTTTAAGTTTTCTGGATCAGTGACTGGTGAAATTTCTGCTGTTTGTCCTCTGGTTTGTCTGGTTGTGTTACGTCTCGAATCGAATTTTTCTTGTTTGTTTGCGGGGTTGTGAATCTAGGAATCTGCGGTCTGCTCGGTGTTTTGATCTTGATTTGGGGTAATTGGTTTCATTGTCGTGAGATCTGCCAATCTTGAACTTCTCTAGGGTTTTATGGCTGCTGGACGGCATAGTGGGTATAGAGAGCATGAATTCAGGGATAAGGACTCTGATGTAGATCAGTCCAGGAGGAAAGAGTACTATCAGGATCGTGGAGAGAAGAGGTGGCCATGATCACCGAGATAGAGCTAGGGTTAGGCCGAGGGACGTCAAGGAGAGAGAGGCTTTGAATGGGGGCTTCTCATTCACCGTTAGGGTTTTTGGCAATTCTAGTGGGGGGAAGGCCGGGGATCATCATGTTAGGAGTAGGTTTCATAGGGGGCCAGTGGATAGGGAACCTGGTGAGTTGTCGAGTGGGAGCAGCTCAGATGATCCTGAGTTATCTGTGTCCATGGTCAGGGATAACTCAGTGATCAACCAGGAAACGGAGTTTTTGTCGAGCAAGAGAAGAAAGTTTTTCACCAATCATTTTGGGGACAGGGATGATGGCAAACTTAGCGCTGTCACCAATTCCAAAAGCAAGAATGGGCATTCAATTGAACAAGTTGCACTCCCTCCACTCCCTCCACCACCTCAGTTGCCAGAAGGTTTTGTCCCTGTTAGCTCAATTAATTCTGTCCAGCTGAGTGCAGATCACGCACCAACGATACACGATGTAAAAGTCTCTGTTGATTCACCTCAAGATCAGCAGAATCATGACCAGGAGCCTGGGGTGGTTGATGAAGATGAAGAAGACTTCTCTCTTGCTCCTAATATTTCTACTTCACGATGGGCTGACAGCAACAATGCTCTTGATGATGATGATGATGATGAAACTGAAGATGTAAAACAGGATTTTGTGCCCAAAAGGAGGAGAAACACCCCTCTGGCAAATTCTATGGAACAAAGGTTGCTGAAGGCTCCAAGTCCTGAGGTTGGGGAAGTCATCTCTGCATCGAAGTCATCTGGCTCAGAGGGAGAGAGGAGGGATGCTGACCATGAGGTTGAGGTGGATAAGAATGTCTATATGGATGTTGATGAGGATGCTGCCAATGGCAATGTGGCTGAGCATCTCTCAGACACGGATTCTGATGATGATGTTGATAGGGACTGAGTCCCCAAAAACTGCACAGCCTCCTCAAAGATGTATAAACATGCTGCTAGGGGTGTAGAAGTGTTGATGAGTTTGAGAGGCTAAACAAGATAGATGAAGGCACTTATGGAGTTGTCTATAGAGCGAGGGATAAGAAGACCGGTGAGGTAGTGGCTCTTAAGAAGGTGAAGATGGAGAAGGAACAGAGGGTTTTCCATTGACTTCTCTTAGAGAGATAATGTTCTCCTATCCTTTCACCACCCATCAATTGTGGATGTGAAAGGAGGTTGTTGTGGGAAGCAGTCTTGATAGTATCTTCATGGTTATGGAATACATGGAGCATGATTTGAAAGGTTTAATGGAGACGATGAAGCAACCTTTTTAGCCAGAGTGAAGTCAAATGCTTAATGTTGCAACTATTGGAGGGTGTCAAGTATCTTCATGACAACTGGGTTCTCCACAGGTACTGTATTTTAGGCTTTGGAAAACATGTAACCTTTCTCATTTGTTCTCATTTGTATGTTGTGAAGGTGGCTTATTACTGACCTTGTGTATCCCAGGGATCTGAAAACTTCAAACCTTCTTATGAACAACCGTGGTGAGCTTAAAATTTGTGATTTTGGGTTAGCTCGCCAATATGGTAGCCCACTGAAACCATATACTCACTTAGTTGTGACTTTGTGGTACAGGTCAGCTTGCACTAATTTCTAAGTTGATGTATATAGAATTTTTTTTTAGTTAACCAGGGTTCATGATGTTTTTCTTTCTTTTTGGCATTTGCAGGGCGCCTGAACTTCTGTTAGGAATAAAAGAATATTCAACTGCTATTGATATGTGGTCTTTAGGATGCATTATGGCTGAGCTTTTGGCGAAAGAACCATTATTCAATGGAAAAACTGAGCTTGATCAACTTGATAAAGTACTTTCTTACGCGCTGAGCTCAATGGTGTTTCTGGTAATTGATTTTCACCTAATGGTTACTAGCTTTTATTTATTGCAGATATTTAGAACGCTTGGTACACCTAATGAGAAGATCTGGCCAGGATTTGCTAAATTGCCTGGATTAAAAGTTAGCTTTGTTAAGCAACCGTAAGTTTTATATTACCATTTCTTACATTATCTTGTTCATTCAACATGTATTCTTATTTTAGCTGGCCTTTTACCAGACTTCGAGCTATGGGTGATCTTGTCGAGGCCTCCCTCTTTACCTTGGTTGCAGTTGATAGTTGACCAGTTGTTCATATGAGTTTAATATCTGTCTCCTTTCAGGTATAATAAGCTAAGAGAGAAGTTTCCTGCCACGTGTTTTTCTGGACGCCCAACTCTTTCTGAGGCTGGTTTTGACTTGCTGAATAAGCTCCTAACTTACGATCCTGAAAAGGTAAATGCAATTGGAAAGGTGTATGTAATCTATTTTATTGCCTCAAAAGCCTACCCTTTTTTTAAAGTGTACTCTTTGTGCATGTGTAGCGTATTACAGCTGAGGCTGCTCTTAATCATGCTTGGTTTCATGAGGTCCCTTTGCCTAAATCAAAAGATTTCATGCCGACGTTTCCTGCACAGCATGCACAAGACAGGTAGTCGAAGCATGTACTTCGTGGTTTAAATGGAACTTCAATTTCTTCCTAAGATTGCTGTTGGTCCATTGTGTTTGATCTATCTTTACATGAAATTTTGCAGGCGCTTACGGAGAATTATGAAGAGTCCAGACCCACTAGAAGAGCAGCGACTGAAAGAGTTGAAACAAGGGGAGCTTGGACCTACTGGCCTGTTTGGTTAACATGCACATTCTGGGTAATAACATCTGAATAGTGCCCATCATATCCAGCAAAGTTTTCCAGGTGAGGCATGCATTGCTCGTGAAGTTGCACTCTTCTGTCTGTCAGCAGACAATTGATGCTGTTATTTAGCAGGCACCCTTGATGATTGGGTGGAGTTAAAGATTATTCTTCCTTCCTCCAAAACAAGTTCTATTGCAGGAAAATTTTGTTCCCCCAGTCCCAGTGCATAAAAAAGGTGCATCTTTATGCAGCTTGCAGCATAAGGTGTGGCATATTGGCCTTTATTTTGGTATAATCAGTTTCATTTGAAACCCTGTAACATATTTTATTGATACGTTGTGAATGGCCATTTCAAAACCTGGATTAAAATACCAGAAATTTAATGGACATATCTCTGCTACTAGTGCATTTCCTTTTGATTTTCATATTGTGTTTGCAAGAGACGAGTGGTGTCAAGCGGAAGGCGTTATTTGCTTTCATTGGTGGAGGTGTTGAGGGTAGCACTCTTACAGAAAGGTATTGCAATGATTGATGCTCTTAATTGTTCACAACAATGGATTTTGTATGGATATGCTGATGAGTTGCAATGCACCAACTCTATTAGCACATCCATACTACTTGTTACTTGAATCTGCCAAAAAGCTAACTTTCCACCTCAATTTTTGGGTTATGGGAAATTATGTTCCCAATACCAAAAACATCAGTAGGTCTAGTTGATGTGGTTTCATTTGTATTTGATAAAGAACATTTGAGATTTTAAAATCACTTTTAGAACCTGGAAATAGTATAAAAGGTTTTTCAAAAATTTTCCAATTAAATACACAATGGATGTAACTATCTCCCTGATCTTCTCCTTTAATTGAGAAACTGTTTACAGTTATCTGTATTTTACAAAGATCATTTACTGAAGGTCATGTCTATGCTTACATTTATTTAATTGGATGAAAATGAACCTTCAGGGGTTGCCCTTTGGAAATTTTTTGAGTGAACTACCAATAGTGCACCATCCTTATCATTATTATTCTAAGATGCACTGTTTTTTCTTTGTGAAGCCCATTTAAGAGCCAGGGGAGCTTATGCCATTTTGCTTACCTGCAGTTTAGTTTGTGACTTCTGCAAATTTTGAAGCATGATTGATCTAATTCAACATAATGTACCTTGTTATTCCTTCTTTTTGAAGGATTGCCCTTGAATGGCCATTCTTAGCTTTTTGCTGTGGAGACTTCTTCTGTGGTTAGTACTCACTCACCATTCTATCCTCTTTTTGTGTGAATACTCTCGTTCTTGCTACTTATTGTTCTCTTCTTCCATATGAACTACTACTTTCAAGGTTTAGTGATTTATGACTTGGCCTGTGCAAATCCATAATGGTACATTAAGATATATTTGATCTAGGACCCCATATATTAGTACCCACACAGTTTTCTTTCATCTTATTTGAATGTTAAAATGCCTTCTCAATTGTGCTTCATACTTTGTTCATAATGTGTGAGTTTTGTTATTATATAACTATGCCAGTGTGAACTGAAAGCTCTGTGAAGACAAAGCAATAATATTTTCCCTGGAGTAGTTATCTTTTCTTCATGCTTTTTGAATTTGTGATTTTACATGGAATATCTGACATAAGTTATGGAAATTGGTGGGAATTGATGGTTAGAAATCTTAGCTCCCATAACATGGACTATGCATCATTTCAATCAAGTGCCTTGACTAGTGATTTTAGTATTAAAAACACCCACTAAATCATGTTTTTAGAGAAATGACACTCCTAGAATCCTGTTTACCTGATGAGATTTATAAAATGAAGAACAGATTTAGAAAGATAAATTTAATAATTAGACTGCAAAATAATAAAGAGATAGCATAGGTTCAAGTTCTAGGATCACATTTTTAAAGGATATTGATGCGAACAACATATCTTTGACATCACCCTGGAGAAACATAGATTTTCCTTGGTACACAATAAGATGGACAATATTCTTGCGTTTCTTAGGAATATGAATTGGGTCTAGGGAATATAAATAAATCACTATGCAGTTGTGTCACTGTGATTAGTTCGATCAATGCATTCTTGCATAAGCTGGGTTTGTTGTCTTAAAATATGAAATGCATAAATTCCTTTTAGTTGGTAGCATAAGTTATCACCCAATACCAATTAATGTTTAATTGATTCTGACTTCATGTAAATATTCTTGCATAAGTTGGGGTTGTGTCTTAAAATATAAACGCATTAACCCCTTTAATTGGTGCCTCAAGTTATCATCTAATACTGTATATCGATGTTTAATTGGTTCCAACTTTAAATTTCATAGCAATCTGAGCCCAAACAAATTTGACATAATGTCTAAATCAATGATCCCTCTCTTGTATGACATGTACTTCCTAGCCCATAATTGGGAATGACATTCTCACCGGCAACCAGGTAAAAAGGAATGCCACTAGTACCTTATTTCAAGTAAAACTTAGTCACAAAGTTGAGAATTATGTCACCGGGACAAAAACTATCAAGCACGTTAGCTTTGTACATACACATTTTATTACATATGTAATGGGAAAAGTTGGTAGTACCATTTTTAAGGCACTTATGCAGTTGAAGGGCTTTAATCCTTCAAGTTGACTAAGGGTCAATTTATGACAGTATCCAAGTACCAATCATGCTAAAGAAAAATAACGTACTTTCTAATCTCTTCAAGGAAGCATTGCCCACATTTCTTACCTTATAAATGTAGCAAATTATTTTTAGAAAAATTGAATTACCAAAATCAGAATGAAATTCAGACAAAAATCCAGTGGGATTATAAAGTTTTTTCAGAAAGATAAAGAATAAGATAATAGAAGATATATAGCGTTTTTAAATGATAATTATATATTAGGTAGCTTCAGAAGAAATATAAAGATAGGGAAAAATTAAAGGAGAAGAACAGAATTTTAAACAGCTTTTCTCATGGGGATCTGGGACAAAAATTAAAAAATATTAAGAGGAGGCCAATCATGTCATATCCTCTTTGAGATTGCCAAAATTAATTTTGATTTAAATTATTCATTTATAATGTATCATATGGTTTACTAATGTATGGTGTGATTGGCTTCCTAATATATATGTTTTATAAAATTCATCTTATCACAATCAAAAATTGTGATGTGAAGAAACACTAGCTTTTAAAATGTGAAATAGGATCAGAAACCGTGCACCTCACCCTCCCACCCAACCTCCCTACTCCCATTCCCCACCCCATCGCCATCGCACACCGTCCAGAGCAAAGAAAAGAGTCATTTTGAGATGCTTATTTTCTCTTGGGTACAAGGTATGCACAAAAGTTCCCTTGACTTGATCACTATACAGACAGAAATGGTATAATAATGTACAGGTCTAACTTAGCTACGTTGTAAAATGTATATATGGCAAAACTAAATTAAAATGAATTATCAGAGATGAGAAGTTTTAAAAATTTTTAATCTGTAGAAATTTTTATCCATATCCAGATAGAACAACTGTTGGTGCTTTGCAAAGGTGAAGAATTATAGAAATAAGTTAGTGTGTGTATTATTAGCTGATTGGATCATATCATAGTTTCTGTATGCTCTCTCACAACAGATTGTGCCAGATTCATGCAAATCATTTGTAGAAAACTTATGATACAAAGGTAAAATTTCAATTCCTGCTTGAGACATATTCTGTAAACTGGAAATTAACCCATGATTGATCAATCATTTATGTAAATGAAACTGCTTATTCACATATTACTGGATTAGAGATGGTTATGTAATTCTTGTTCATGTTTTGGTATTTAGTTATTTATACTGGAATCGAGTTTCAAGCCTGCAAGACTGACCTGTATAGACTCTGGCTTTTTTAAAAAAATGTGTGTGTTTGGTTAGCAATCGGTACTGCATGTTATCTTAGTCGCAGGAATTTAAGAACATTTTTTTGGATGTTTCTGACTACATTCAGTTATTTTTACTTGTGTTTTGGGTTGTCATAACTGAGTGAATATTGATTTTGGTTTACGTTGGGTTTAATATAGCTTCATTTGAGGCTTGTCCTGGTCTTCGCATCTTTGTTTGTGCTATGCCTTGCGAGCAACATTCTTGTGCATAACTTCCTCTGTCATGTCATTTTAATTCCTATGTGCTATGCTTTTTAATGATGGTTAAACACACTCTATTGTTTCCACAGTCTAGTTTTGCTTTGGTTCATATTTGCAAATGAAATAACATTGCCTTTGATATTTATTTGTTAAGGTATTGTTCAATGAGGTTGATAAGAAGTACCTGGGCAAAAGTAATGATATCTATCAAAGAAACCACAATTATTGGATCTTTCTGAAGGCATTTATCATAGCTCAAGTATATTCTTAGCAACGCTTTTCTTTTTATCAATAATATATTCATATAGCTCTCAAGCATAGGAAAGGAATAATACATGGATTGACTTCCTTATTTGCCATAATGATTAGTTATTTACATTATTAACATAAAAGCGGTCATAGACGTGAAACATTCATCTCTGACTGAGAAATGAGATTTACGAGAGTAATTTCTAGGGATGACGCCTACACTTCAAATGTTATGTGATAATGTGCTGAAAGATAAATTCAATCAAGCTTTTTAGATGTAGTTTGCTTGCCTTTGGTGCTATTCTGGCTTAACAGGTGGAAAGCAATATGGTTACATTTGGCAAGTATCAAAGCACGGAAATGGAATCTGCTCTCAGTTTTTGTTTTCAGTTTGAAGGCAGGAGACACCTCATGCATTGTTGAAGAAGAGATTTTTTCGTAAGGCTTATGCTCGAAATTTGTTGCTAAAACATTTAACTTGTTTTGTATTGTGAAGAGGCTTTATTATCAGATTTGTATTTCATTTTCGGAAGACTGATGTGGCATGTTGTCAATGATTATTCTTTTTAATCTCTTGCTGTCTTTCCAACTGAACCTGTACATGTGACTAAGATTATGGTTGTCATTGGCATAATATTCTAGGCACCCTACCTTTCGAAAGCGGCATTTGTATGTTTTCTTCTTATGGGACATCTGAGAACGGTGGTTTTGTATGATTATGGTTGAACCTTTGCTATGCATTCAGTGGACTTTTCACATATTAATGTTGAAGAAAATCTCATTATCAAGCCTTTCATGTCTTACTTGAATTCAAGTATACTCTTTGCAATTGTAAAAAGTTCAAAATGGCAGCATTTGATCCTCAGCTTTCATGAGTTGTGCAGGCCAACAACCTATGTGCAGGCTGGATCTGTTTGAGGTTTTGTTCATAAATTATATGCACTTTTCATGTTCTTGAATACTATACATTTGTTCATGCTCTATGAAGTTCTAATAACTTTGTTTTGTAGCTATGCTTTCTGTATTCTCATCTAGCAAGTCAAGCAGCGCATACTAGTTAAAATTTTCAGCTTGGTAGAAGTCTAAGGTGGTTGGTTGTACATCTTAACGTGATCCACCTCTTTACCACATCGACCAATCTTTTTCCAGAGATGCTATCTGGTGAGTGTTGAATGCATTGATTCAGTTTTTGTAAGCAGATAAATGATTAGTTCTCTAACCCTCAATGCATAGTTTAAAGCCATATTTGTCTTTGACAATTATGTGAATAATAGTTTGCAGTGTTTCCTCTTGATCTTGTTTGATGTCTCTGGCTGTTGGGGGTGCTGGTTTTCTTGATTTTGGACAGCTGCTCAGTGCTCACTTTCAGGATTCTCTTTAAGTGATGCCTGTTTTGATTTGCCTGGTTGAACAAGCCTGATGTCAGAAAAATAAATAAACAAATAAATAAAATTTTCCGGTGTCCTCTTATGAAATTAACAAATGTATGAGCAGGTGCTTAAATTTGCTTGCTTTGGCGATCTTTTATTTGACATTCCATTAGATTTCCCGTTATCTTTTTTCTATTTAGGGCTTCAAAGCTTGGTGGACTTTTTCAGCGAAGAACATTTAGGTTTCAAGTTTTGGTTATTTTTTGTAGTTGTCTTTAACTCAAACGAGCCAAACAGCAAAATTTTATTACAAGCGTTTCAAAGTGTTGAGATTCCAACAAACTAAAAATTTATCTCGCATTAATAATATTCAGGGTACCTCAAACTCCCTTGAGTTTTTAACAGCTCGGAAAAGACGGAAGTGTTACTTTTTGGAAAAATTATTATAAAATTAACTCTTTTTGTGGTTATACTAACCACTATTATGGGACCAATAATCAGTTTATTTAAAGTTTTCAGTTTTTGGCATTTGTATGATGATAGCTAGACATCATGAAAAGAGCAAGTTGGAGGGGTTATTCGGGTAAAATTTTCAACAAGACACTAGGTATGATAATTTTTTTTTTCATTTTTAAGGTTAAATCTAAATTTGCATACAAATAATTATTCAGCGTTAATTTTATTTCACAAGATGATCACGGGAGGAAATGAGATGAAATTATTAATTGGGTAAATAATATATCATATATGTCTTGATATAGACTTTCTAGTATCTACATAATAAAAAAAACTGAAATTTTGAATAATCACTGGATAAAATAAAATTAAAATTGAGTAATAATATTGATTCAAATTAGAGGAAAAGAAACCCATAATTTGATATCTTGCCAAAAAAATTACCCAGGCAATTCTCTGCAACCTTGCAAATTTGTTAAATGCTTTCATGAAAAACTAAATTCAAAATAAGAATTCTCAACAATTGAAAAAGAAAAAGTACGCATGACCCATTTCATTAATTTACATATGTATCATCCCGCATTAAGAGTAAAAGTCATGGAGTAGAACAAAAATTGCTTTTACCGTAGACAATAAAAGCTATGTTCTTCCAGTGCTGGGTGACTTTTTGACCCAGAAAAAGTATACTAATAACACTCATCAATATTAACAGTCAAAATGTAATTAGAATACGAAGCCCAAGACCATAATCGCCCACCTGATTGATTGGCCGGTTTATGTCTGATAAAACGAGGTTGCAGGTGAGCCTAATCGTCGGGCTTGAGGTCAAAACACAAAGCTCTTTCAAGCATGGTCTCACTAAGAAGAAAAGACAATTGATTTGCCAAGAACAAATAACACCAAGGTTAGCTCGATGAAGAAGATGGTATTTAATAGTGCACGATCAACGGTCCATCCAAAAATAGTAATGCCACCAGGATTACTTTGCAAATACATAACTGCAATGGTAATACAAATAAATATAAAATCTAGGGCTATTGCAGTGTTCTACTCATGATAAAAGGCTAGCAAGGAAACAAAAATCTTAGTGAACCTGTGGAGATTAAAAAAAGATGTTGACACAAGAAGGTAAATATGCAAAAAGGATGAGTTGGAAGTAAAAGTAAATACAACAAAGAATAAAACAAAGTGTAGCTCAATTCAATGTTTAAAGGTAAAATAAATTTCACCTAACACTGTACATGGCTGATGCTAATTCTACTTGTTAAATGCGGCCAGACATGTTGACATGATCAACATGGCAAAGGTATTTCAATTTCAAGTATTTCAAGTAGCAACTACAGTGCAGGTCAAGCAAATCTGTACCATAATCAATAGGAACGGTAGTCATTCTCCAAAAAACTTTCTAGCAGACCACAAACTTTATAGAGCTAGAATTGTGTGTGTGTTTTTCATGGCTTCAGAATAATATCTTTAGAGAAACAAGTTTCTTTTGTTTTCTACAAGAGAAAAAGTTACAGATGAAACAAGAAGGAAGGTCACAGCATAAGAACCTCAAGGACACCTGACCGAGCTAGTCATAGAACCATATGCTTTCACCTAGCTAATCCACTTTTTCAACCTTGATATGCGTAAGGCCATATCCTTTCACCACAAAGCTATTTAAGGCCAACAATTGCATGTTTCGGGAAATACTTAACTCCGACCTGTATGACCCAACCATGTCTATACTGTCCTAGTTCTTCCACTCCAATTATCACTGTTTCTGTTGGCTCATTTTGTTGAAAAATAATCATGTCTAAAGGACTATAAAATGAAGCTTAGCTAGTTTACTACAACAGTGAAAGTGAGAATCTATACATGCAACAATAACAAACTTCTTTCAAGTCAGTTTTCAACTGCGATCTGTATGTTCCACTGATGTCTCTAAACCTCCATTTTTCTGAACACAGCACCTTTTGCTTGACATTGATCATTTGCGGTCAATATAGCAAGAAGTAGGTAGGTACACTAGTAGGAATATTGTGTTCTATCTAGATCCCTGTCATGACCCCATGACAATGTAGTCAAGCAACCATAAGAACTGCAATTATGGAGTTTACATACATATGAACATGAGGATACCCAGTTGTTGGATTTGATATCTAACATCACCAGCTACCTGAAATGGGATTGGAAGCCAGAACAACATGAATACTTGTAACAGCAAGAAGTTAATGTTCATGATAAGATTTGGAAAAAAAGAAGAAAAAACTATGTTATTTTCAGTGTTAGATGCTATAATTGTGGGGACTGTTGCAAAAGCGAGTAATTAACTAACTAGGTAATTAGAAGCATGCAAGAAAACCAACGTTACCTAAATTTCCATCTAGTCATGCAGTTTCTGCTTATAGAAATCAGAAAATGCCCAGAATACCTAGCATACACAAACCTAAGGAATTCAAGGAATGACGGGAAACACATTTGTTGAACTAACTGTTTTGATTACGTAACCATCACAAACCAGCAAAAATTTATTTGAGAAACCAAATAGTCTTGACAGTTGCGTACCAAGGGCTTGCCTCTTGTGGTATGAGGACATATAAGAAACCAAATGAGTATTTGTTTGCACTGGAAGATTGTCTAATGAGTCCAGATCACTCTCTGAAAATTCTCTCAGTAATGCATTTGGTGAAACAGCATCCAAATTTCCTGAGCTGCTTGTGACTCTTGGATAAGATGAATCACCATTTGGAGTACAAGTCACTAAAGCATGCCATCTGCTAGCTACTGAAGCAATACCTTGAGCCCTGTGAGAAATTTTAGCAGCTGCATGCAAGCAAAGGACAATACCAACAACCTGAACAACTGAAGAAACCTGCCAAGTTGTATAGATGTTTGAAACAATTATCCAATCCCATAATTTGTAATAAAATTATGAACATCTATGACGTCAGGAAAAATGAAATTCCACTATACTTACAGCTAAATCTCCGGCATTGATGAAATTGACTATTTCGCTATACCCTGTGGTTTGAAAAAGCGCCACAAACTGACTTGCTGTGACAAACAGGAATATCAATAGAAGATATATCCGGAACCTATGGCTGATTTTGGACAGATAGTATCGTAGGCGAACATGTTCCTCCAGATATACCAAAGCTTCTGTATCTCTTTCAAGAAGTTTAACATAGTCATCGAAGTGAATAACTTGTAAATTGCATACCAAATTGAACAAAACGCAGGCAGACAAAAAGATTGTGGTCAAATAAGTCCATGATATAATTGAAGCTAACGTAAAAATAACAGATTTCCATATTGAGCCATGATGAACATATACAAATCGAATGATTTCACGTGTAGCCTTTGCAATGAAGCATGGGAGTATCCACCAAAGCAACAAGCAGAAAAACGCCTGTCAAAGATAAGTACAGCATGAAATTATCACTACAGTATTTAAAAGAGATGCACTCAAGCAAGGACTTGCATAAGCAATACTATAGGACTAAACATATAATGTTGTGGCTTGTTAATCATAATAATATTATTTACCAACTTCCAAGTATCAGCACGCTTAAAAACCACATATGCAATTTGTGATGACCAGTGTAAGAGATAGTAGGGCTAGAAGCCTCTCTACTCTAACACTAATCAAAGCTCATTTTTATGCAAGAAAAAACAAAATTAACAAGTTGATATTAACTTCTTTCACCAAATGATCCTTGCTCATCTTATCCCCTAATGCAACTTAGTGCACCAAGACTAAGGAGTTATATCACAATAATGGTAGCCAGAGTAAAGCTATTTCACTATTCAAACAACTAATACAAGGTATATGCTCTTCATAAATAGGCCAGCATAAAATCGTTGGATATATGTAAGGCATAAATCTATGAGGGATCATTTAAGGCACAAGCAGAAGACAATAATGAATGTATTCTTGAATTTTAGAAAAATTTCAAGATTTCTGAACAGGTAAGAAAAATTGGTTTTGATTGCAATGAACTTCATGGTAAAAATAGAATACTTTGTCCGTTAGAAAAAACCTGAAAGAAAGTCATTCAGTGTTATTCATAGTCTAATGTCCAGCATATTTTAAAGACTTCCAAGGAAGACGCATGATAAAGACAACTATCATAGAATGCTGCTCTTTCTACCAAAGCCCAAGGTACAACATTTTCCAATTCACTAGCAGATAAGGAGAACAATAGATGTTAAATAGCAGTCTAATAATAGGAAAAATGACGTCAGTCTCATATTCTTTAGATGATGTCATCACAATTAAATTGCCTTTGAAGAGATGTTGCTTTGAGTTTGTCCACCTAATAATAATTGATAAGGCTAAAATTCTTAATGGTACATTTTAATTGACAGCTGAATCACTGCATCACTCATTTCATTAGAAGCTCGTAACAAAGTCCTGTTGCTTCTCCACATCCATGCGTTCATAGGTCTGCAGAACTTGCCCATTCTGTTTTCAGTTGCTAAATTAAATAATTTGTTATACAGGCTCGAAACTACCTCACTCTTAATTGCTTGGCTTATATGGAGTGAATAAATTGTCCATGTAAGCACATGAATCTCCTCAAGAAAAGACTACATACATTGTTTCCAAAATGCATTAAATTTTGTCATTTGCATAATTTAAACATGAAAACTTCATTTTAAGGGAAACCATCTAATGGAATACAGTTCTTGAATTACATGCCAAGAATTTTGTAGAAGTTAAGTTGCATTGTTATAACAACTCATAGTACATGCCCATAACCTTCATTAAGCTAAAGCTTTGGTGCTTGAAAACCTCCTTTGCTTGCTCACAAGCTTATCTCACATGGCAACATAAAAAAAAAATGAACACTATTACTTTCAACTGTTGTGCCTATTAATAGAAATTTTGACCACATGGTACTGAGTAAAAAAATAACAAATGGGATCATTAAGACCCCCATTCAAGAGGCAAAACTTTAACAAGAGCGTCTTTCTGCTAAAATCATCCGTGAGTTAAACTAGTAATCTTGATTGAAGTAAGCGATTGGTTAAATCCAAGTCTCCACTCTAAATTCAAATATCATCACAACTTCGACTCTAATTGACAAATGAACTGAAAAATCAGTAGATCACAAACAACAACAACAACAACAACAACAACACACACACACACACACACACTCACACATAAAGATTAAAGAGTAAGTTGAACAAATTGGACAAGAAAATCAAATAAGAAGTCAAACGGAAATGAATTTCATCGTCCTTTTTTTTTTCTCCAAAACATCAAGAAGCCAATTGCATCGGCTACACGGATCATACATCCAACAAATCAGAATAAGAAAATTGATAGAGAAAACAATAAATCGTTCAAATCCAAACAATATCCGAACCTGAATCCTCCGAACATACTGCGTCTGGAACCGCTCGAGATGGCCGTGGTGCTGATCCACGAAAAGAAACCTCCTCATCCCATACTTGAAAAGATTCCGAGAAACACAACCCAAGGAAACCCCAGCAAGCACCGCCTCGAAGAACAAAACCCAAAACTCGAAGCGATCGATCTGGTACTCGTCGCAACGGGAACCATAGCAGCGGGAGAAGTAGATGCAGAGGGTCGGGGTGACGATGCCAAGAAGAAGAAAGGCGAAGCAAGAGAGGACGAAGGAAAGGGAGGATGAGGCATGGTGAAAGCCAAGGACGGCGAGGAAGCACTCAAGGCGGTGGAGGGCAACGTCGAGGTGGGAATCTGCAGCATCGAGGAGGGGGGTTTGGGTCTCCGGCGGCGGGTGATCGCCGGCGGGGGCTAGGGTTTGGGGATCAGCAGCCATGAAGAGAGAGAGAGAGAGAGAGAGAGAATATTTAAAGCATCGTCGTCCCTGATGGAAACGGACGAGGGTGAGCGGGAGGGTGTAAAAGAAAACAGGCAGGAGAAAACGGTGGAAATGGAATTGGAGAGTTTGTTTTCTCTGGAAAGCTGTTTTTTGTTTTCTGTTTTCAGGGGTATATTTACAAATAAATTGAATTTTAAGGGTACACCATTAGAATTTGGTTTTAGTGTATGTATACATTTACATACTCGTATATATATATATGTATATAGATAATTTTTAATTTTAAGGGTACACCATAGTATTTGGTTTCAGTGTCTATATATATATATATATATATAATATAGTCATAGAACAGTGCACGATAGTTGAATTGAAATCTATTAGTTGATACAAACTTTCTTAGATTTTGAATCTATGAATATTTGTAGATGGCGGGTGCTATATATATGGCATTAGATCATTTGTGGGGGAGTGAACATAGTATTATATTATTAGTGCAATCACGATCGAACGGTTGAGATGAAAATACTGTGTATATTATTTTTTTGTTTTTAATATTATTCATCCCACTTTGTATGACATCATTGCTTACAAATCATTGTTCACTAAAAATGAATGATTTGAAACTATTGGATTTAAATTTAATGGTTGGTAGTATCGGGGTTCCCATCAATTCAACAATAGAAATTTTTTTAGAGAAAGCAATGTAGTAGAGTTACTTGTTCATGTTTGTGGTCACACACTAGCCCGCACACCCTTTTACTAACAAACCATTGCATCAAAGCTACTGTTCACTAACACTGTTCAACACAATGTAGCAAAACTACTATTTATGTGCGGCCTTTGTGCGGGCTCAAAATGCCTGTACAACTCTCTGCCGAGTCTGTAAGGCCGCACACTGCCCACACAGCTTTCTGCCAAGCTTGTGTGGCCTCCTACGTGGGGGATAACCCCCTAATAACAATACAACTCTTACATATGCGAAAACAACCCCTCTTTGTGGTCTAAAATGAGATTATAAACTCTAAAGACGACAAATACGCATACAATATGCAAGACACTGAATTTAACGAGGAGTATCCTTCAAATCGAGAAAAAAACCACGAGACTCCTTAGAGCCACTTGAAATGCTTCACTATATCAATAATGGGATACAAGAGTGTGTTCTCTCTTGATACAACTAGAGGATTACAACAATGAAGCAAGATGCTCACAAACATAACATACAATTCATCAACTCTATGATGGATAACATGAACATCAAGAAGAGATTAAGAGAAGATCAAACCCGGTAAGTTAGGAGAGCCACCCACAAGGATTCTTTACTTGAAATCTGGGCAAGAATCAGCACCGATTTACTGTCTGATCTTCTTGCTTGCTCAAGCCCTAACTCTCTTTCTTCTTTCTTTTTTTCTTGGTTTCTATCCTCTCTTTTGTTCTGACCCTCTTTCTTTCTCACTTGGATTTAATCCTAATGGCAAAATACCCACTTTGCCCTTAAGTGGCTTTCCTGTTGATGAAGATTTTTTTTTTTTTCCTTTTTTTCTTTAAGGTATTTAGCTAAAGCCCAACTTATTCCCATGATGATGGTAAAATTTATATCCAATAATAATCAATAGTACTGAAGCACATTAATGAACCGTAACTTTGCATATCACCCTTATAAATAATAATGGTTAAATCATGATCTAACGGTCATTATCAAACATCCCTAATTTTAAAAAATACAGAAGTAGTTAGAAAACTCATTATATATATATATATATGTAATTATGGGATTTTCGGTAATTAATAAGTAAAAAAATGCATATATAAAGTTATGAGAGTATTTAAAGAATAAATTCTATTTTCTTTAATTTTCTAAAGAAAAATGAGTATGAAACAAGGTGTATGAGGGTATACCTTGTCATTT
>NC_052484.1:18730393-18761902 GCF_009730915.1 Dioscorea cayenensis subsp. rotundata
AAATTACCTGCTCACCCTCGTAATTCTTCTGCAAACTTCCCAAAAACCCTCCTACTTTTACGCACCACGGACACTTCCTGCGTTAGCGTCACTCTTTACTACCGCTCACTTAAACGGGCCCACGTCACGAAATCCTACTGCCCGCTCGAAATTGCGAAAAGTCAGCTTCAAATCAGCATCACGTTTCAACTCAAGGGCTTTTCCTCACGGCTTTCGATCGATAAATGGCACGAGTTACATTACATCTGGTCGTTTCCTCCTCATTATCATAACACCAAATATATAAACATCTGGCTTCGACGTAAAAATCTAAATCGACTTCCACTCCATCGATCGGGTCAAGGCACTTCATCTTCAAACGAGTCACTGTAGGGCTTCGATTTTATCTGCCGGTGCAGAGTCATGCGGCCATTTGCCGCCTCTCTCGCTATGGTCAGAAGTTGTATTACGTATCGAGAAGAAATGGAAAGAATTACGATTTCGAAGTTCATTTCGCCAGAAGTTCTTCTCGCTTATGCTATCTATTCAGTATATTTTAAAAGTTAACGTTTAACTAGCTTTTCTTATTATCCGCTTAAATACTTTTACTAATATAGCGTTTAGCCAATTATCATATCCGCTTAATACTTCCCATCTCCGCTTAACATTATCTTTACACGTCAGAACTATTCATAAACGCGAGAATTCTCAAAGTCTCGGCAGAAACGCGATCTTTTCTGCTTTGCATCCGAATCGGCTGGCATGCGGCACGCGCGCGTAAAAGTGGGTACAGTTGAGAGATATCCCGCTGTAAGCACTAATGACGACACGCTAATTTGGCGCATCTGAACATAAATTCTCCGAACACCCTGCCTCGCTCCTACCGTAAATCAACAATGCCTAAACGCCATCGTGGCTGCTTAACTTTTTCTTCGACACGGCAAGAGTCGTACCGGCTTGCGGACTCTTTCTTACACCATAAACTAACGCGAAGAACCCCTCCCCACTTGACTGGGACCACCACCTCGGCCGTCCTCATCCTCCCCTCCTCCTCCTCCTCCTCTTCCTCCCTCTTTCCCACTGGACAACCACTCTATCCGCAGCTGAGCATTTCGCTGAGCCTTCTTCCTCATCTCTGAGAATCAGTACCGTAGTCACCGAATCCAGTTAAACTATCTTTCTCGCCTTAAGTCGGGTCATAATCGGGCTCGAATTAGCAGGATTCTCCAACTGTGGATTTACTGAAAGTCAAATTAAGAGAGCATTTCCGACTTGGGTATGAAAAGAAAGTTTCTCATCACAAGTATCATGTGCATCATGAGGATTCTGGTAGGAGGGAGACTGCTTAAAACATCCTTTAAGACGGGGTCAGACATTTCACCACCGAGACTTTCTCGTCATAACGCTTTAAGAAAATTTTCACGCCATTGCACAACCCAGCTACGCTCGCTGCTTAACCATCGTGATCGCCGCTTAAGTCCTACCAACTTACACATCGACTATTAGTCGCTTTTCATTTACTGTGTGTTGTTTAACCTTTTAACAAGTCAGCACGCTTTGCGCGTCAAGTCGACGCGCTTCTTACGCAACCAGCCGCGAAAGCATCTTCGAACGTGCGTGTACACTCCTGTTTCAAGTATAATGGCGGTCGAAATGAGTCGCGGAGCGCACCAAAGTCCCGAGCGACGCTGTCAACGCCAGTAGCCGGGTCAGGAAATCTTGTCAGAAATGTTGTAAATGTTGTAAATATTTTATAAATAAACGAAACAATCAGATGTTTGACCCGTGAACTTCAAATTTAAACAGAGACCTAGTAAAAACAATGTGGGAAACAAAAACGCCATTGTAAAACAATAGAAAAGTAACAATACCGCGTTACTTTTAAAACAACGACAATGGCTGTTTAAGAAAATACGTAAATATGTTTTAAACGATTGACTCGAGAGGTACCCATCTCAGCAACGCTATGCCGCGTGAAAGCTATTCAATTTAAAAACAATAACATATTATTTACATGATATAGACTCTTTAGTTAAACAATAACTGTTATTTTTAAACACTATACGATCATCTGCTTAAACATAAAAAGCTTGACGCTTTACGCACGTAGACCGTGTTGAGTGAGAACTTTCATTCGAACGACATGACATGTCTTCTCATGACGAGACGTATATATATATTTTCGCCTTTGGGATGGAGGGAAAAATACCCAATCACATCACGCCTAGTCTAACCTCTACGCACGCATACTACGCCAAGACTGTTTCTGCGCCTCGATCGCCGTTTGTTCTTCTACATCTTCTACTTCTTCTTCGTACGCCTTCGCTTTTGTTCTTCATTTCATTTCGTTTTGACGATTTGGTTTGTCAGATCATAATATGGAGAGTTTTTTGTGGTATTGCTAGGGTAGATTCAACTGAGGGAAGAGTGCTAATGTTCACTGCCGCACTTTGGGAATCAGTCGTTAATGTCGAGATACGCGAGCTGATGGGGGTCCTCAAGTTTTCTCTTTCGTGGTTAAGTTCATCACACCGTACGGATATATATACGGTTTCGCCTGCTAGAAAACGATGTTGATTTCAGCTGGACGTGTCACGCCCACTCCATCTTCAAATGCGTCAGTTGATCTCGTTGCTCGAGAGCAGTAAAATGTGCTATCGCTCGAATCCTAATGAAAACGAGGTTTACTCGTCAGAAGTTCCTTTTCTTTTAATTATTCCAGGGCTGTCTGGGTCATATTGCTTTAAAAATACGTCTGGCCATCGTTAACATATTGTCACTCAGTCCTTTACGCTATTAGTTAATTGTTTAAGTATTTAATTTAACGCTTTAACTATTGTCATTATCGCTAAACATTGTATTCTCCGCTTAACATATCGATCTTTCACTGATCAAGTGTGCAGGTGAATTCGCGACTTCGCATGAGCTGCCCATTCATCCCCATGGGATGCATCTCGACGCTGCGGGATGTCTTCCTTCCTCGCCGGATCATTCGTCGCTGTCGCTGGATATCGTCAACGCTGACGATGTGCTCTAAACATTTCGTGGACGTACTTCTCATCATGCAATCGAGGAATTTTCGACTTCAAACTCATAAAGAATCTAAAAACATCGCGATCGCGGAATGCTGCCGATGGCTGTCGTCAGTGCGCTTTCACGCATCAAAAGAGTATAACAAAAATACTTTCGTAATCAAGACAATCAACCTGGCCACACACTCTGCGGTGGTGGCATAGGTTCGCGTCACATCCGAAAGCGCCCAAAAATGGGTTAAGCGACGAGTGATTCGTGGCCTCGCAGACCGCCCTCGTATGTAGGCCATCGACATTCGTGAGCGACACTGTTGCGGGAACATGGTGTCCACATACCATACAAGCAGCTTGGTTGGGAAAAGAGTACGCCTCGGGTGGTCCTCGACGGCAGATGACATCTCCACGGCACTTGTATCGTTGCTTTGATATGTGGATAAGGCGGTCGAGACAAAATCCCGCGTAGCTGCAGGGATCGCGGGAGAGAGACGCGATCGCTTTAAACGTGCATTCTTTTCTTCAGCCGCTGGTATTGTGGGATTCAAGAGGGCTTGCGGTCACTCGGTTTGCTCGATGGTACCCACCTCCTTGGAAAAATGATCGGGTACACTCATCACGCCACGGTGGAAAGATGGTAACAATGGTTTTTTCCACGTCGCCGCCGTATAGTCGACAACGAGATCACGCCAATCGACTTGGTTCATATCTAAGTTGCGCGACGCCTTATACGAGCAGTGAGATTATCATGGAGATAATTGCACCTTCGTGTCGGACGAGTCCATGTGGGCTTTAGTGAGCGCAATTGACGAGAGTCTTCCTTCTTCGCCACACGCTGCATCGCTCTTCGTACATTTGAAGGCGCAATTTTTACGAAAGCCAACGCCGACTTGGGAAGGCATCGAGGGTGAAAGTCAGTCGGGTCATATGCTTCCGCGATATGCGCGTGGCATCCACGGCTAAAGATTTCGACTGATCACCGTGAATGAACCGCGAGGCAGTATCACCCCGAAGCTCGTCATACGTGATTAACAAATCAGATATGGCACATTGGTCGAATTATCCGCTCTGAGGTGATCGTTGGGTGAGATGTATTCGAACGTCGCGAGTCGCTCAATGCTTGGATCAAGGAAGCCTCGCCATTTACCTAGCGACGTACATGGTCCACTCCATAGGGTCTCGTGAATGTTGATTTACACTTAACATTTTGTGTTACCCTTTAAAACATTCTCAATCTTTGTTTAATTACACTTTTCCGACTTTAAATATTAATCATTTCGTTTATTTAATTACAATAATGTTTAAACATGTTGACTGAATTATTTAACCATCATCGTCTTTGTTTAACCTTATTTGCCGTGTTCAAGTTGATGCGCATGTTATGTAACCCAGATGCACAAGCGACCAAAATCGGGAGACCTACTTATGCCCGGACATACATTCGGTTAGAGATCATCGTTGAGGACGATATGAAATCTTGTTGATCGTCAGCATCGATGATCGTTACGGCTGATCGACCAACGTGCACAGACTCTCGGTGGATCTGCGCCATCGAACTTGTTCGTCGTCGAAGGTGGCAAGTTTATGGTATCCCTTGCAAAACATGCTTCAGCAGCAGAATAATGCGCATGAGACACCAACGTGCATCGATTTATGAGCGGGTACTTCACCGTCGACAATTACAAAACTCGGCATACAAGGAAGCTATATTCCCCATACCCGAAGCGATGACAGGGCCTTCGCACGGAAATCGTGAGCTTCGCTTCAGACCGCTTTGTGGCTAAAAGCGCGCCTGGGCGGCTCAGACGAAAGAGGATCGAGTCGCAAGCGTTTGATGTCCGTGGAGGTTATCATGCACCGCTGCCAGGATCCCGGTCACAATTCGACGATCTATACGGTAAGACTAGCCGCCCGACTAGGCATTGATAATAAACCGAGCGATGATGGGAAACATTGTGTATTTATAACCTAATTGAATGTATTTACACGGAGACATTGTTATTTTAAGCGGATACATCTGTAATTTGAAATATTTCAAGCGATGTTTAAAGCGATGAATTGAATTGTGTATTGATGGGCAACTTTCCATATTTAGTTAAACAATAAGTGCATTCTATTTAAACAGAGAAAGTCGTTATTTTAAACGGCGTACAGTAATTTGAAATATTTAAAACGACGTGTTTAAACGATATATACTATATTTTAAACAATGAAAGTCGAAACGTATACAAGCACAACGTAAATTAAACAATGAAATAAAACCGAATGGAATTTTAACCCGCTTTTACAATTCAAAACAAACAAAATTTACATTACAGAGTAAAGTCATGTTCTTCGAACACGAAAAACAATGAATTGAATTTGTCCAGATTACATTTTGAAAACAAAAATCGATATCGGATATACAAGACATGATATTCAAAAATGCAATTTAACCCGCTGACGATGCACTTCGCATGCGTGACGCCTGCCTCCTCCTTAAGTATGCGGTAACATACCGTATCCGAGGTAAGGCGAACGCCCGTCTGCATGTAGCGTGAAACTTCTCAGCCCCACGCACTCGCTCGATAAACCGCATGACGATGAGCGCAATCGACGCTCCTTGTGGGCGCGTTTTACGTTGCCGCATGCAGCGGTACTTTTCGTCGCCGCCGACTCGGCTTACTCCATCGGCACAAAGGTCGAGATGGATTCCAGTGTCGAGGATATGCAAGTCGAAGATTAGAATACCGATTTAAATACCAAAACGATATTAATCGGACATAATTAAAGAACTTACCATGTCCAATGGCGTCCTTATCGCACTCCGGACAGTGAAGAATAATCGTATATTCTCGATTATCATTGTCCGTGACGACGACACGGAAGTGGCCATTCGATGATTATCGGAGGGATGACAATTTTGAACTTACGCGAGTTGCGTAGCAGCGATCCCCGATCATAACCATAATTAGTCGTCATGCGCACGTCCCGCTGACATAAACATATGCGCCGGTCGATGATTTTGGGCGCGCTTGTAAGGATACGGCTCTGTCATGACTCGGCGACTTTTATAGCATACGAAAGCGTCCATCACGCATCATCGACGACCATCTCCTTCCCCTCAAGGCGCATAGGTATACCTTGTCATCAGCGTGTGGACAGTCGGCGTCATTCTTCCACTGACGATGTCTTGAAGCGAGGTTAAACGAGATGATTAGAAGACCATATTAGTAAAATATTTAAATGATATTATCAATTGTTACATGATATTATATATAATTAAACGGTAAAGGCGAAAAACTTAAATGATAACATAATGGTATTAAACACTATTAGGTAATATTTAAACACTATAAGAAACCCTTTAAACAATATCATAAAAACGCTACACTTACCCGATCCATAGGCAAGTTTGAGGAAGATCCTCATCAACTCCTCGTCAGACGTATTTGTTAAGACGACTCAGCCAACCCATTTCTTCTTCTTCGGAATAAAAGCTTTCCGAGCCGTATGGTCCAATTTTTGATTGGCCTTGATCATCTCTCTCGTTGCTCGGTCGGGGTCTTCATCGACATCTTCCTCGGACGCGGGACGATCGGCGCATGACGATCAACTGCTAGAACACATCCTTACATTGTTGTTCTTGTTGCTGGGATCGTGTCGCCTCGATCTTGGGAGCAGCGGCGCGACAAAGATCGACCGCAGACACTTCCTTAACTTGTTCTTGACTCGTGGATTGTGTCCATCTGGCGCCAGTATCTCGGCACTGTTCCGACCGGTCGACGATTTCATCGAGAAGAAGTCAACGACCTTTCTCAACCGTGCGCAGAATCTGACCACATCGTCTACGATGTCCCTCCACGTCGTACGGCCATGTCAGTCAACGGGCCGATGCATCTAGAATAAGATCGGCCATGCCGAGCGGTGTCTATATTGTTTCATCGTCAGCCGGCGAGCAGGTGAGGCGATTGTTCTCCTCTTTTTCGCAAGTCTCTTCGAATGTGCCGCCTTTGGAAACGACCTTCCGACGATGTCGCCGTCGCCAGAATTCGCGCCTTGTTCGCCCCGGGTGCTTCGGTTCTTTCGAGGGATGGCGCAGCCGTTGCCGTAACGTCCTTCCGCGCCCACTACGAGGCTGACAAGCCGAGAAACTCGGTCATCAATATCGCACGCCTGCGATAAGAGTTCTGCGGGTCGACATCTTCGCCCAACGTCACGCTGGACTGCCAGCGGTCGGGACTGGGCCACGGTCGGGGGACTGCCGTTGTCGTGGTAGGAGGGGTTGTCATGCATCGCGGGAGTAGGGAGGGCCTCTCCCGTCGAGGAATGCGTGTGGCGCGGGTCTGGAAAGTAGGGAGAACGCGGCCCGCTAGCACGATGAGGTACCCGCCTCTCATCCCGCCTCGTGAGCTAGTGGTTCGCTGAGCAATGGCATCCATCCGCGTCAGTTGGCGCCTAACAAATATTTCTTCTTCAAAGATTCTGGAACCATTGAAACCATATATTTAAAGCGTTTCATAGAATATAATTAAACGGAGAATGTAATATTTAAACGGTTATTAATAATAGTTAAAACGCGGTAAATACTAAAGTTAAAACGCTAAAAATGTTTTAAACATTAAAGACTTATGTTGACATCTGTCATGACTTTATTACCTCCTTTTCCATCGAGCGATGACAAGCTCGTTTTCTACTGGCCGCTTGCTCAGGAGTACTTTCACCCGAGCACACAGATCCTTGGGATCTCGCCGAACGGACTTTCTTCCCCGCTCCGTCACCGTAGAAAACCAGACGTTAAAAGCGCGACCGAAGCAACCCTTAATCGTACTCGTGTTGGTCTTCTTCCCGCACGCATCTATCTTGCACTCGGGCGGCCGCTTGCGGAATATCCTCCATAAGCCACTTGTCGCGCCGCTGCGCCCACGCCAGTATCGCCCCACGGTCGGTAGATCATCGACGTAATCAACGATCCACTTCGAACCGAAGCATGATGTATTTGGGAAGAGGGATCGTGTCCCCAAGAGCAGACACCATCGGGAGTTTCGAATAAAAATTATCTTCTCCCTCCTCGTCGAACAAGTCGCACTCAGAGTGCTCTTGATGGAGTCTCCCGTGCTCTCGTAGGCTTTCGACGATCACCGAGCCTTGAACGGCGACGTTTTTCTTCCGAAGACCACCGCTGCGATCGCGAACGCGTTGCACCAAGAACGAGGGCCACATCTCGAGGTCTGAAACTCACAGAAGCTTCCCGATCCCGAATTTATTGGTGCGACCATCGTATCCTTTGCAAAAGAGAATCAAGAAGGGCCTCTCTGGTATATGGCTTCCATACCAAATGAACGCCGCACGTGTCGCTCGAATAATCTCCCAAGTATCGAGGGAGTCGTGTTAACTTTCGGTCGCCTAAGGTCTCATGGCCGTGACCAAATAGCAACGCCCATTAACTAGGTCGACCGCCCATAATCACAAGCCTCGCGAGATCTGACAAAAGTTTAAGCGCTAATATAAGGTTTTTAAATCGGTAAACTCTCGCTATTAAAACGTAGATATAAAATGTTAAAGCAGATCGACCCATTTTGTTAAAGCAGAGACGGAATATTTAAATGTAGACAACAAACGCTAAACTGTAACATCTCATTTCTAAACGTCAACCCTCATTTGTAAAAAGCGCAACCATATCAAACGAAACGTGAAATGTACATTATAAATATTACACAAATCATAATAATCGAAAACTATTTTCGATAGTGTATACATCACGAAAATGCAAAAACAAAACAAAACCCTAACCGAGAAATCTCCCCTGCAGATCTAACAAAACCCCAAATGAGAAACCTCAGCAGACTTTCAATATCTTCCAACAAAAACATGAGAGAGCACAAAAACAAAAACCGAAAAATCTTTCTTTCAGAAGGTAATGCTTAACATAAAAACCATACTCAATACCTTAGATCAGCAAATCGATGAAATGCCAACTAGTAGCTGGGGACTTCTCCTTCGAGATACGTGGAAAGGAAAAGTCGATGAAATGGCAATTACAGAGGCTTCACGGTAGAGACAACTTGAGACAGCTCGGAAATCGAAAAGTCAAGACGTGAGTCGAGAAAAGCAATTAAACCGACTCCAATAAATTGCCTCCTGGGTTACCTCACGAAAACCCCCACTTCCTCTCAAATCGCCGAGATGGTCGCAGCCCACGACTCATGCAAGGGCATTTTTCGATCCCAAAAATTTGAAACTCACTCCGCTCACATCCGCTATGGTGCTGGGGTTCGAAAAACATAGACTTTTAAAAAGGAGGGGTTTTGGGGATCAGAAACTAACGGGGTGTTTTTGGCAATTTTACAAACTTAAAGGGTTTTTTTGGCAATTTCCACAAAATTTTATCATTTATATATTGTTACATTTTTACTTTGAGTTTTGCTCACAAATTTTAATACATCTCTTCATCACGAGTTTAATTAGTAACATGGAGAAAGACAAGCAAACAAGAATTTATTAAAATAAAATATAAATAAAATTTAATTTTTATTAAATAAATTAGAGTATTTATTCTAAAATTTTAGCTTAGGCCTCTAGTTAACTTAAGCCGTCACTGCGGTGAAAGTAACAGCACATGTGTGGATGCCACAGTGTCGGGCATAGCCGACGTTGAGATGGTCTAGTAGTGTTAGGTTAAAACCTCCGGGGATGGCGTAGATGTCTTTGACGTCGAGTGAGATGGCGTGGTTTGATCAAGGGGTGAGAAGGGAATAACGACTAAGTAGTTGAGAAGTTTGAGAATTTTTCTCATGTAACTTAGGTTGGATGATGTTAAGGGTAATTGGATAATTTTGTTAAGTTGGTTAAGTGGGAACTATAGTTAATTCCATAAAATCCTGGCTAACGGTAACTAATGGTATGAATATATAAGTAAAAAAAAAAACTAGTTTCATGAGTATGCAAACAAATAGTATTTTTATGGGGTATTTAAACAATTTCATGGTTTTGCAGGGGTATACAAGTAATTTTCATTCTTTTTTTTTCAATATAAACTTCTTTATTTAATTATGAAAATGATCCATTAAAATTTATATATCAACATAGTTTCAAAACATAACATTAATAACCCATGTCATCTTTACTCAAAATAATAATAATAATAATAATCCATGTCATCACCTAGGTGATGAGTTACCCTTTTAAAAATATTAAGATATTATTTTTTTTTCATCTACACCTTTATCTTTTAAAAAATCACAAAAATATTTTTTTTAATCTTTTTAAACATATTTTGGTTATTATTATTTTTTTAGAATTATAAAATTTTTTTTCAACAGCATTTTTTTCTAGAGAAATATGTTATTATTATTATTATTATTATTATTATTATTATTATTATTATTATTATTATTATTACTACTACTATTGTTATTATTAAAATACGAATTGTTCGACAAGTTTTTTAAAACGTATTTGTGATTTAAACTGTTTAAAACTACTCCATTTATTTTTATGTTTTTAAATATATTTTGATGTTTTTTTTATTATTATCATTATTACTATTTATTTGTTAATGTTGGATAGAAAAAAAGATTTATTTATTGTACATTTCAAAGCTATAAAGTTATTTTATACCTGTTTACTTTTAATTTTGAGTTTTAATTAAAAATCACACTAGGTTTATTTCAAGTGCAAGAGGAATCAGGTGGGTGCATACTTCCTATATTTAATAATAATAATAATAATAATAATAATAATAACATATTTTCTCAAAAATAGATACGGTCAAAAAAATTATATCTTCTAACAAAATTTAGAAATAAAAAACATTTTATTATTTTATTTTTTAAAAAAGAGGGGTTTTACATGAAAAAACCAATATCTTAATATTTTTTAAAAAAATTTAAAATGACGACTCATCACTTACATAACTTGATATGATAAATAAATTCATATTAAAATATATATTTCTAAATTTTTATTTAATACTATCCTATTCTTATTCATATAATTATCATATTTAATTTTTTTAATTAAATTTTTATTTAATACTATCCTATTCTTATCCATATAATTATCTTAAAGATTTATTTATTTTTTTAACTATAAAAGTTAATTTATGATAATATCAATAATGTGTAACAAATTTTGTAATATAATAATAAGGCCCTGCAATTTTCCAGGCCTGACAAATTTTTTTTTTTTAATTATATTTAAAAATTTATTTATTATCATCCTAAAATCATATCCATATAGTTATATGGAAAATTTTAACTTTTTTTTTTTTTAACTATAACACTTAATTTATTATAAAATTAATGTGCAAACAAATTTGGCCGTAGAGCATCACAATTTTCCCCGTCTCACAACTCATGTTGTTTTAAAAATTATATTTAAAATTTTTAGTTATTATCATCCTATCATCTACCCATATAATTATCTTACAAATTGTAACTTTTTTTTAACTACAACACTCGTAATAGCGCTCCATAAATTTTTATGACCTTACAATTCAATTTTCTTTTTTTAAAAATTCTATTTTAACTTTTTATTTTCTATCATATCCTTTGATTTACCCACATAATTATATTTTTGAAAATTTTTAATTATTTTTTAAATTATAAAATTTATCTTATTTAATTGTTTCTATGATAATATTTTTTATTTCTATTATATAATTTGTTATTTGATAAAAATAATTAAAAAATATTTACATGATTTTGCCTAGGCCTCTTTTTATCGAGACTGGCCATGCCGGTGGAGTTTCTCAATTAAAAAAAAAAAAAAAAAACTATTATTAATATCAATACAATAATCAATTATATCTTGATTTATTGGCATCACATCTCTCATTTAAGGTGTTTACATCATTACCAAATAAATGGATTTAAATATTAGCTCACGCAAGATTAAGACATAGGGGTATTATAAAAGTATCTCTCGCTTAGAGACCACCTCACCTTTGAAAACTCAGTTCTGACAACAATCCCAACCTATTAGATGCCAATATTCAAATTGCCAATCTTAATAATCAAATCGATTGATTGAGTTAGGTAAAAAAATTTTGGTTTGGTGTTGGTTTTGACAAGAAAATATTTAAACTTATTAGGTAAAAAAAAACATGTCAGACATAAGAATAGGGGGATGGGGCATTTTAAGCTTGCAAGAGTTTAATGTATCATTACTTGGCAAATGGTGGTAGAAGATCTCAACTAAAACTTCTTGGTATAGCTCGCGAGGTACATTTTAACTATTATCTGAATAATTCATAGTGGAATTTTTACACAATGAATTATAGGGGCTGTTTGTTTGTAAGGAATGGAGTTGAAGAGGAATGAGATAGGAATGAGATAGGAATGAGAATAAGGGGGAATGGATTAGGAATGAAAAGGAAAAACCTGTGTTTCGTTGGAGGGTATGGGAGAGTAATTCATTGGAAAATGAGAAAAAGTAAATAGAAAAATATGTGCAAAAATGTCTTTTATGTCCCTTTATAGAGTAAATATTAAAAAAATAAATACATTGGCCAATAATATTATTTTATTTGTAATATGTTGTCATTATTGTCATAATTATTTTTATAATTAATTTTTACAATTAATCTTCATTATTAATATTGTTGTTTTGTTACAATGTTATCATTTTATTTTTATTATTTTAGAATTAATTTAATTTATTGTTATTGTTGTTGTATTTTATAGTATTAATTTATTTGTAATATGTTATCATTATTATTTGTTTACAATTTGTTTACAATGTTCTCAACATTTTTCCTATATATATAGATAAAGTTTTAAAGTCAAGGGTAAAATGGATATTTCACCATCCGGATTGGGCATTCCTCAACCAATTGGGGGGAATGCCAATCAACCTTCTCCCTTCATCTCATTCCTCATGGATTCCTCCCACATTCCCAAGCCTGCCAACCAAACAAAGCATTGAGCCCATTCCCAATCCATTCCCAATCCATTCCCAATCCAAGCCTTGCAAACAAACAGCCCCATAGTTGTATAATGGAATCCTATCTTGCCTACAAGCCTTTAAGAGTGGGATGAGTAGTTTTTTAATCATAAATTCCATCCAAGTTGTGTGATTATTTACTTAAATTGCCCATACATTATTATTATTCTTTTTGTTATTTATGGTACTAATTGTAAAAACATTAAGTTGGAAATTCTATCGTAGCGTGAAAAAGAAGCTTTGAGTTTCTAGGTTTTCGCCCAAGGAGTGAACAACTCAAAAAGTAGATGACACTTTCTGACACACAACTCGAGCGGGTCTTTTTCACTTGGGGACTTCTGAAGAGTCTCACATTTACTGTGTTTTCCCCCTTGTGTTCCTTAGTCCTCCTCAATTTTATCTTATTATTGTTTCTTGTCTCTCTAACTGTCTCCATATTTAAAAGATATTTTTTTTGTCGTTTGGCTCTTTTGTACTTCTTTGTTTTTGTCATATTCTCATTATCTATTTTATTAAGACAACATGGATTAAAATTTAAAATAGGACAATTTCTATATACTTTATAATATTTTTTTTTAGAAATGGTGGAGTTATAATCATTTTTTTTAGAAATGGTGGAATTTTGAAAATATATATATATATATATATATACCCTAATGCGGAGTTATGTGTTTCATCTCTAGCAAATTTAACTATTTGGAGATACAATTTGAATAGTATGAGATTTAAGTGATGAATTGTCACACACAAGCTGTGATATATGAAGCGAATTTATCAAAACAGTTAACGGCTAAACCCCATAAAGCAACAAATTAAAAATCAGGGTTTACTACCTAAATTTTGAAAAATAATTTATCAAAACATTATAAACTATACATATATTCATATATACTTTTTAGGATTTTTTTTTTATATGTGCATTTATCTGAAAATCAGCCTAATTAGTGTATACTTTTCAATAAAATCAAGTATTTATATTTTTTCTTTAAAATATAATTTATTTACATATATATGCTAACTCCACTCCATATACAATATTAACATATATTAGCTTAATCAAAATTTAAGGTTTTAAATATAATAAATAAAATGATTTTAAAGTTTTTAATAAATATTAATTTAATGATCATTGGAAAATTTAAAAAATATATATATGAATAGATTTTTAGTTATTTAACATATAATAATATCTATTTTAATAGTGTCTATGTGTAGAGGGGAATATACACAAATCTATAGATATAATATTCATTGCATTTGGTTTTATTATTGGATATATATATATTAATATATATATGCGTAATTAGTGGGAATTTTCTTATTTTTTAAAAAGTAAGGACGAGGTGGGTTTTGCGAAATAAGATAATTTACGGGGGGTTTTTTGTAAATAATGTTACCCTATTGAGAGAAGTCGACGCACAACCGCCGCTTTCCTTCATCCTCGCTTTCCCCAATTCTCGCTGAGTCCTTCCTCTCGCGATCCCTCGATTCGAAGAGGCTTTTTCATCCGCGGGTTTTCAGGTTAGATCTCTCGATTTCCACACCGAAATTCCTCTTTTTTGCCGGTTTTCAACTCTTAATTTGGGTCCACTCTGATCTTTTTCCTTGTTTTTAGGGTTTCGCTTTTTCTGATCATTCTAGGGTTTATATCTCAATTTTTTTAGGAATTCTAGGGTTTTAAGTTTTTCTGGATCAGTGACTGGTGAAATTTCTGCTGTTTGTCCTCTGGTTTGTCTGTTGTGTTACGTCTCGAATCGAATTTTTCTTGTTTGTTTGCGGGGTTGTGAATCTAGGAATCTGCGGTCTTTTGCTCGGTGTTTTGATCTTGATTTGGGGTAATTGGTTTCATTGTCGTGAGATCTGCCAATCTTGAACTTCTCAGGGTTTTATGGCTGCTGGACGGCATAGTGGGTATAGAGAGCATGAATTCAGGGATAAGGACTCTGATGTAGATCAGTCCAGGAGGAAAGAGTACTACCAGGATCGTGAGAGAAGAGGTGGCCATGATCACCGAGATAGAGCTAGGGTTAGGCCGAGGGACGTCAAGGAGAGAGAGGCTTTGAATGGGGCTTCTCATTCACCGTTAGGTTTTGGCAATTCTAGTGGGGGGAAGGCCGGGGATCATCATGTTAGGAGTAGGTTTCATAGGGGGCCAGTGGATAGGGAACCTGGTGAGTTGTCGAGTGGGAGCAGCTCAGATGATCCTGAGTTATCTGTGTCCATGGTCAGGGATAACTCAGTGATCAACCAGGGAAACGGAGTTTTGTCGAGCAAGAGAAGAAAGTTTTCACCAATCATTTGGGACAGGGATGATGGCAAACTTAGCGCTGTCACCAATTCCAAAAGCAAGAATGGGCATTCAATTGAACAAGTTGCACTCCCTCCACTCCCTCCACCACCTCAGTTGCCAGAAGGTTTTGTCCCTGTTAGCTCAATTAATTCTGTCCAGCTGAGTGCAGATCACGCACCAACGATACACGATGTAAAAGTCTCTGTTGATTCACCTCAAGATCAGCAGAATCATGACCAGGAGCCTGGGGTGGTTGATGAAGATGAAGAAGACTTCTCTCTTGCTCCTAATATTTCTACTTCACGATGGGCTGACAGCAACAATGCTCTTGATGATGATGATGATGATGATGATGAAACTGAAGATGTAAAACAGGATTTTGTGCCCAAAAGGAGGAGAAACACCCCTCTGGCAAATTCTATTGAACAAAGGTTGCTGAAGGCTCCAAGTCCTGAGGTTGGGGAAGTCATCTCTGCATCGAAGTCATCTGGCTCAGAGGGAGAGAGGAGGGATACTGACCATGAGGTTGAGGTGGATAAGAATGTCTATATGGATGTTGATGAGGATGCTGCCAATGGCAATGTGGCTGAGCATCTCTCAGACACGGATTCTGATGATGATGTTGATAGGACTGAGTCCCCAAAAACTGCACAGCCTCCTCAAAGATGTATAAACATGCTGCTAGGGTGTAGAAGTGTTGATGAGTTTGAGAGGCTAAACAAGATAGATGAAGGCACTTATGGAGTTGTCTATAGAGCGAGGGATAAGAAGACCGGTGAGGTAGTGGCTCTTAAGAAGGTGAAGATGGAGAAGGAACGAGAGGGTTTTCCATTGACTTCTCTTAGAGAGATAAATGTTCTCCTATCCTTTCACCACCCATCAATTGTGGATGTGAAAGAGGTTGTTGTGGGAAGCAGTCTTGATAGTATCTTCATGGTTATGGAATACATGGAGCATGATTTGAAAGGTTTAATGGAGACGATGAAGCAACCTTTTAGCCAGAGTGAAGTCAAATGCTTAATGTTGCAACTATTGGAGGGTGTCAAGTATCTTCATGACAACTGGGTTCTCCACAGGTACTGTATTTTAGGCTTTGGAAAACATGTAACTTTTCTCATTTGTTCTCATTTGTATGTTGTGAAGGTGGCTTATTACTGACCTTGTGTATCCCAGGGATCTGAAAACTTCAAACCTTCTTATGAACAACCGTGGTGAGCTTAAAATTTGTGATTTTGGGTTAGCTTCGCCAATATGGTAGCCCACTGAAACCATATACTCACTTAGTTGTGACTTTGTGGTACAGGTCAGCTTTGCACTAATTTCTAAGTTGATGTATATAGAATAGTTAACCAGGGTTCATGATGTTTTTCTTTCTTTTTGGCATTTGCAGGGCGCCTGAACTTCTGTTAGGAATAAAAGAATATTCAACTGCTATTGATATGTGGTCTTTAGGATGCATTATGGCTGAGCTTTTTGGCGAAAAGAACCATTATTCAATGGAAAAACTGAGCTTGATCAACTTGATAAAGTACTTTTCACGCCGCTGAGCTCAATGGTGTTTCTGGTAATTGATTTTCACCAAATGGTTACTAGCTTTTATTTATTGCAGATATTTAGAACACTTGGTACACCTAATGAGAAGATCTGGCCAGGATTTGCTAAATTGCCTGGATTAAAAGTTAGCTTTGTTAAGCAAACCGTAAGTTTTATATTACCATTTCTTACATTATCTTGTTCATTCAACATGTATTCTTATTTTAGCTGGCCTTTACCAGACTTCGAGCTATGGGTGATCTTGTCGAGGCCTCCCTCTTTACCTTGGTTGCAGTTGATAGTTGACCAGTTGTTCATATGAGTTTAATATCTGTCTCCTTTCAGGTATAATAAGCTAAGAGAGAAGTTTCCTGCCACGTGTTTTTCTGGACGCCCAACTCTTTCTGAGGCTGGTTTTTTGACTCTGCTGAATAAGCTCCCTAACTTACGATCCTCGAAAAGGTAAATGCAATTGGAAAGGTGTATGTAATCTATTTTATTGCCTCAAAAAGCCTACCCTTTTTAAAGTGTACTCTTTGTGCATGTGTAGCGTACTACAGCTGAGGCTGCTCTTAATCATGCTTGGTTTCATGAGGTCCCTTTGCCTAAATCAAAAGATTTCATGCCAACGTTTCCTGCACAGCATGCACAAGACAGGTAGTCGAGCTATGTACTTCGTGGTTTAAATGGAACTTCAATTTCTTCCTAAGATTGCTGTTGGTCCATTGTGTTTGATCTATCTTTACATGAAATTTTGCAGGCGCTTACGGAGAATTATGAAGAGTCCAGACCCACTAGAAGAGCAGCGACTGAAAGAGTTGAAACAAGGGGAGCTTGGACCTACTGGCCTGTTTGGTTAACATGCACATTCTGGGTAATAACATCTGAATAGTGCCCATCATATCCAGCAAAGTTTTCCAGGTGAGGCATGCATTGCTCGTGAAGTTGCACTCTTCTGTCTGTCAGCAGACAATTGATGCTGTTATTTAGCAGGCACCCTTGATGATTGGGTGGAGTTAAAGATTATTCTTCCTTCCTCCAAAACAAGTTCTATTGCAGGAAAAATTTTGTTCCCCAGTCCCAGTGCATAAAAAAGGTGCATCTTTATGCAGCTTGCAGCATAAGGTGTGGCATATTGGCCTTTATTTTGGTATAATCAGTTTCATTTGAAACCCTGTAACATATTTTATTGATACGTTGTGAATGGCCATTTCAAAACCTGGATTAAAATACCAGAAATTTAATGGACATATCTCTGCTACTAGTGCATTTCCTTTTGATTTTTCATATTTGTGTTTGCAAGAGACGAGTGGTGTCAAGCGGAAGGCGTTATTTGCTTTCATTGGTGGAGGTGTTGAGGGTAGCACTCTTACAGAAAGGTATTGCAATGATTGATGCTCTTAATTGTTCACAACAATGGATTTTGTATGGATATGCTGATGAGTTGCAATGCACCAACTCTATTAGCACATCCATACTACTTGTTACTTGAATCTGCCAAAAAGCTAACTTTCCACCTCAATTTTTGGGTTATGGAAATTATGTTCCCAATACCAAAAACATCAGTAGGTCTAGTTGATGTGGTTTCATTTGTATTTGATAAAGAACATTTGAGATTTTAAAATCACTTTTAGAACCTGGAAATAGTATAAAAGGTTTTTCAAAAATTTTCCAATTAAATACACAATGGATGTAACTATCTCCCTGATCTTCTCCTTTAATTGAGAAACTGTTTACAGTTATCTGTATTTTACAAAGATCATTTACTGAAGGTCATGTCTATGCTTACATTTATTTAATTGGATGACAATGAACCTTCAGGGGTTGCCCTTGTGTAATTTTGAGTGAACTACCAATAGTGCACCATCCTTATCATTATTATTCTAAGATGCACTGTTTTTTCTTTGTGAAGCCCATTTAAGAGCCAGGGGAGCTTATGCCATTTTGCTTACCTGCAGTTTAGTTTGTGACTTCTGCAAATTTTGAAGCATGATTGATCTAATTCAACATAATGTACCTTGTTATTCCTTCTTTTTGAAGGATTGTCCTTGAATGGCCATTCTTAGCTTTTTGCTGTGGAGACTTCTTCTGTGGTTAGTACTCACTCACCATTCTATCCTCTTTTTGTGTGAATACTCTCGTTCTCGCTACTTATTGTTCTCTTCTTCCATATGAACTACTACTTTCAAGGTTTAGTGATTTATGACTTGGCCTGTGCAAATCCATAATGGTACATTAAGATATATTTGATCTAGGACCCCATATATTAGTACCCACACAGTTTTCTTTCATCTTATTTGAATGTTAAAATGCCTTCTCAATTGTGCTTCATACTTTGTTCATAATGTGTGAGTTTGTTATTATATAACTATGCCAGTGTGAACTGAAAGCTCTGTGAAGACAAAGCAATAATATTTTCCCTGGAGTAGTTATCTTTTCTTCATGCTTTTTGAATTTGTGATTTTACATGGAATATCTGACATAAGTTATGGAAATTGGTGGGAATTGATGGTTAGAAATCTTAGCTCCCATAACATGGACTATGCATCATTTCAATCAAGTGCCTTGACTAGTGATTTTAGTATTAAAAACACCCACTAAATCATGTTTTTAGAGAAATGACACTCCTAGAATCCTGTTTACCTGATGAGATTTATAAAATGAAGAACAGATTTAGAAAGATAAATTTAAAAATTAGACTGCAAAATAACAAAGAGATAGCATAGGTTCAAGTTCTAGGATCACATTTTTAAAGGATATTGATGCGAACAACATATCTTTGACATCACCCTGGAGAAACATAGATTTTCCTTGGTACACAATAAGATGGACAATATTCTTGCGTTTATTCTTAGGAAAATATGAATTGGGTCTAGGGAATATAAATAAATCACTATGCAGTTGTGTCACTGTGATTAGTTCGATCAATGCATTCTTGCATAAGCTGGGTTTGTGTCTTAAAATATGAAATGCATAAATTCCTTTTAGTTGGTAGCATAAGTTATCACCCAATACCAATTAATGTTTAATTGATTCTGACTTCATGTAAATATTCTTGCATAAGTTGGGGTTGTGTCTTAAAATATAAACGCATTAACCCCTTTAATTGGTGCCTCAAGTTATCATCTAATACTGTATATCAATGTTTAATTGGTTCCAACTTTAAATTTCATAGCAATCTGAGCCCAAACTAATTTGACATAATGTCTAAATCAATGATCCCTCTCTTGTATGACATGTACTTCCTAGCCCATAATTGGGAATGACATTCTCACCGGCAACCAGGTAAAAAGGAATGCCACTAGTACCTTATTTCAAGTAAAACTTAGTCACAAAGTTGAGAATTATGTCACCGGGACAAAAACTATCAAGCACGTTAGCTTTGTACATACACATTTTATTACATATGTAATGGGAAAAGTTGGTAGTACCATTTTTAAGGCACTTATGCAGTTGAAGGGCTTTAATCCTTCAAGTTGACGAAGGGTCAATTTATGACAGTATCCAAGTACCAATCATGCTAAAGAAAAATAACGTACTTTCTAATCTCTTCAAGGAAGCATTGCCCACATTTCTTACCTTATAAATGTAGCAAAATTATTTTTTTAGAAAAATTGAATTACCAAAAATCAGAATGAAATTCAGACAAAAATCCAGTGGGATTATAAAGTTTTTTTCAGAAAGATAAAAGAATAAGATAATAGAAGATATATAGCGTTTTTAAATGATAATTATATATTAGGTAGCTTCAGAAGAAATATAAAGATAGGGAAAAATTAAAGGAGAAGAACAGAATTTTAAACAGCTTTTCTCATGGGGATCTGGGACAAAAATTAAAAAATATTAAGAGGAGGCCAATCATGTCATATCCTCTTTGAGATTGCCAAAATTAATTTTGATTTAAATTATTCATTTATAATGTATCATATGGTTTACTAATGTATGGTGTGATTGGCTTCCTAATATATATGTTTTTATAAAATTCATCTTATCACAATCAAAATTGTGATGTGAAGAAACACTGCTTTTTAAAAATGTGAAATAGGATCAGAAACCGTGCACCTCACCCTCCCACCCAACCCCTACTCCCACTCCCACCCCCATCGCCACCGCCACCGTCCAGAGCAAAAGAAAAAGAGTCATTTTGAGATGCTTATTTTCTCTTGGGTACAAGGTATGCGCACAAAAGTTCCCTTGACTTGATCACTATACAGACAGAAATGGTATAATAATGTAAAGGTCTAACTTGGCTATGTTGTAAATGTATATATGGCAAACTAAATTAAATGAATTATCAGAGATGAGAAGTTTTAAAAATTTTAATCTGGAGAAATTTTATCCATATCCAGATAGAACAACTGTTGGTGCTTTGCAAAGGTGAAGAATTATAGAAATAAGTTAGTGTGTGTATTATTAGCTAATTGGATCATATCATAGTTTCTGTATGCTCTCTCACAACAGATTGTGCCAGATTCATGCAAATCATTTGTAGAAAACTTATGATACAAAGGTAAAATTTCAATTCCTGCTTGAGACATATTCTGTAAACTGGAAATTAACCCATGATTGATCAATCATTTATGTAAATGAAACTGCTTATTCACATATTACTGGATTAGAGATGGTTATGTAATTCTTGTTCATGTTTTGGTATTTAGTTATTTATACTGGAATCGAGTTTCAAGCCTGCAAGACTGACCTGTATAGACTCTGGCTTTTTTAAAAAAATGTGTGTTTGGTTAGCAATTGGTACTGCATGTTATCTTAGTCGCAGGAATTTTAAGAACATTTTTTTGGATGTTTCTGACTACATTCAGTGATTTTTACTTGTGTTTTGGGTTGTCATAACTGTGGTGAATATTGATTTTGGTTTACGTTGGGTTTAATATAGCTTCATTTGAGGCTTGTCCTGGTCTTCGCATCTTTGTTTGTGCTATGCCTTGCGAGCAACATTCTTGTGCATAACTTCCTCTGTCATGTCATTTTAATTCCTATGTGCTATGCTTTTTAATGATGGTTAAACACACTCTATTGTTTCCACAGTCTAGTTTTGCTTTGGTTCATATTTGCAAATGAAATAACATTGCCTTTGATATTTATTTGTTAAGGTATTGTTCAATGAGGTTGATAAGAAGTACCTGGGCAAAAGTAATGATATCTATCAAAGAAACCACAATTATTGGATCTTTCTGAAGGCATTTATCATAGCTCAAGTATATTCTTAGCAACGTTTTCTTTTATCAATAATATATTCATATAGCTCTCAAGCATAGGAAAGGAATAATACATGGATTGACTTCCTTATTTGCCATAATGATTAGTTATTTACATTATTAACATAAAAGCGGTCATAGACGTGAAACATTCATCTCTGACTGAGAAATGAGATTACGCAGAGTAATTTCTAGGGATGACGCCTACACTTCAAATGTTATGTGATAATGTGCTGAAAGATAAATTCAATCAAGCTTTTAGATGTAGTTTGCTTGCTTTGGTGCTATTCTGGCTTAACAGGTGGAAGCAATATGGTTACATTTGGCAAGTATCAAGGTACGGAAATGGAATTTTTTTTTCTGCTCTCAGTTTTTTGTTTTCAGTTTAAGTCAGGAGACACCTGCGCACATTGTTGAAAGAGATTTTTCGTAAGGCTTATGCTTGAAATTTGTTGCTAAAACATTTAACTTGTTTTGTATTGTGAAGAGGCTTTATTATCAGATTTGTATTTCATTTTCAGAAGACTGATGTGGCATGTTGTCAATGATTATTCTTTTTAATCTCTTGCTGTCTTTCCAACTGAACCTGTACATGTGACTAAGATTATGGTTGTCATTCGCATAATATTCTAGGCACCCTACCTTTCAAATGAGGCATTTGTATTTTTTCTTCTTATGGGACATCTGAGAACGGTGGTTTTGTATGATTATGGTTGAACCTTTGCTATGCATTCAGTGGACTTTCCACATATTAATGTTGAAGAAAATCTCATTATCAAGCCTTTCATGTCTTACTTGAATTCAAGTATACTCTTTGCAATTGTAAAAAGTTCAAAATGGCAGCATTTGATCCTCAGCTTTCATGAGTTGTGCAGGCCAACAACCTATTGCAGGCTGGATCTGTTTAGGTTTTTGTTCATAAATTATATGTACTTTTCATGTTCTTGAATACTATACATTTGTTCATGCTCTATGAAGTTCTAATAACTTTGTTTTGTAGCTATGCTTTCTGTATTCTCATCTAGCTAGTCAAGCAGCGCATACTAGTTAAACTTTTCAGCTTGGTAGAAGTCTAAGGTGGTTGTACATCTTAACGTGATCCACCTCTTTACCACATCGACCAATCTTTTTCCAGAGATGCTATCTGGTGAGTGTTGAATGCATTGATTCAGTTTTGTAAGCAGATAAATGATTAGTTCTCTAACCCTCAATGCATATTAAGCCATATTTGTCTTTGACAATTATGTGAATAATAGTTTGCAGTGTTTCCTCTTGATCTTGTTTGATGTCTCTGGCTGTTGGGGGTGCTGGTTTTCTTGATTTTGGACAGCTGCTCAGTGCTCACTTTCAGGATTCTCTTTTAAGTGATGCCTGTTTTTGATTTGCCTGGTTGAACAAGCCTGATGTCAGAAAAATAAATAAACAAATAAATAAAATTTTCCGGTGTCCTCTTATGAAATTAACAAATGTATGAGCAGGTGCTTAAATTTGCTTGCTTTGGCGATCTTTTATTTGCCATTCCATTAGATTTCCCGTATCTTTTTTTCTATTTAGGGTTTCAAAACTTGGACTTTTTCAGCGAATAACATTTAGGTTTCAAGTTTTGGTTATTTTTTGTAGTTGTCTTTAACTCAAACGAGCCAAACAGCAAAATTTTATTACAAGCGTTTCAAAGTGTTGAGATTCCAACAAACTAAAAATTTATCTCGCATTAATAATATTCCAGGGGTACCTCAAACTCCCCTTGAGTTTTTAACCGCTCGGAAAAGACGGAAGTATTTACTTTTTGGAAAATTATTATAAAATTAACTCTTTTTTGTGGTTATACTAACCACTATTATGGGCCAATAATCAGTTATTTAAAGTTTCAGTTTTTTTGGCATTTATGATGATAATAGACATCATGAAAAGAGCAAGTTGGAGGGGTTATTCGGGTAAAATTTTCAACATGACACTAAGTATGATAATTTTTTTTTTTCATTTTTAAAGTTAAATCTAAATTTGAATAAAAATAATTATTCAGCGTTAATTTTATTTCACGGGAGGAAATGAGATGAAATTATTAATTGGGTAAATAATATATCATATATGTCTTGATATAGACTTTCTAGTATCTACATAATAAAAAAAACTGAAATTTTGAATAATCACCGGATAAAATAAAATTAAAATTGAGTAATAATATTGATTCAAATTAGAGTTTGAATTTTGGGAAAGAAACCCATAATTTTCCTTTTCAAAAAAAAAAAAGAAACCCATAATTTGATATCTTGCCAAAAAAATTACCCAGGCAATTCTCTGCAACCTTGCAAATTTGTTAAATGCTTTCATGAAAAACTAAATTCAAAATAAGAATTCTCAACAATTGAAAAAGAAAAAGTACGCATGACCCATTTCATTGATTTACATATGTATCATCCCGCATTAAGAGTAAAGTCATGGAGTAGAACAAAATTGCTTTTACCGTAGACAATAAATATGTTCTTCCAGTGCTGGGTGACTTTTTGACCCAGAGAGAGTATACTAATAACACTCATCCAATATTAACAGTCAAAATGTAATTAGAATACGAAGCCCAAGACCATAATCGCCCACCAGATTGATTGGCCGGTTTATGTCTGATAAAACGAGGTTGCAGGTGAGCCTAATCGTCGGGCTTGAGGTCAAAACACAAAAAGCTCTTTTCAAGCATGGTCTCACTAAGAAGAAAAAGACAATTGATTTGCCAAGAACAAATAACACCAAATGGGTTAGCTCGATGAAGAAGATGGTATTTAATAGTGCACGATCAACGGTCCATCCAAAAAAATAGTAATGCCACCAGGATTACTTTTGCAAATACATAACTGCAATGGTAATACAAATAAATATAAAATCTAGGGCTATTGCAGTGTTCTACTCATGATAGGCTAGCAAGGAAAACAAAAATCTTAGTGAACCTGTGGAGATTAAAAAGATGTTGACACAAGAAGGTAAATATGCAAAAAGGATGAGTTGGAAGTAAAAAGTAAATACAATACAGAATAAAAACAAAAGTGTAGCTCAATCCAATGTTTAAAAGGTAAAATAAATTTCACCTAACACTGTACATGGCTGATGCTAATTCTACTTGTTAAATGCGGCCAGACATGTTGACATGATCAACATGGCAAAGGTATTTCAATTTAAAAGTATTTCAAGTAGCAACTACAGTGCAGGTCAAGCAAATCTGTACCATAATCAATAGGAACGGTAGTCATTCTCCAAAAAACTTTCTAGCAGACCACAAACTTTATAGAGCTAGAATTGTGTGTGTGTTTCATGGCTTCAGAATAATATCTTTAGAGAAACAAGTTTCTTTTGTTTTCTACAAGAGAAAAAGTTACAGATGAAACAAGAAGGAAGGTCACAGCATAAGAACCTCAAGGACACCTGACCGAGCTAGTCATAGAACCATATGCTTTCACCTAGCTAATCCACTTTTTCAACCTTGATATGCGTAAGGCCATATCCTTTCACCACAAAGCTATTTAAGGCCAACAATTGCATGTTTCGGGAAATACTTAACTCCGACCTGTATGACCCAACCATGTCTATACTGTCCTAGTTCTTCCACTCCAATTATCACTGTTTCTGTTGGCTCATTTTGTTGAAAAAAATAATCATGTCTAAAGGACTATAAAAATGAAGCTTAGCTAGTTTACTACAACAGTGAAAGTGAGAATCTATACATGCAACAATAACAAACTTCTTTCAAGTCAGTTTTCAACTGCGATCTGTATGTTCCACTGATGTCTCTAAACCTCCATTTTTCTGAACACAGCACCTTTTGCTTGACATTGATCATTTGCGGTCAATATAGCAAGAAGTAGGTAGGTACACTAGTAGGAATAATGTGTTCTATCTAGATCCCTGTCATGACCCCATGACAATGTAGTCAAGCAACCATAAGAACTGCAATTATGGAGTTTACATACATATGAACATGAGGATACCCAGTTGTTGGATCTGATATCTAACATCACCAGCTACCTGAAATGGGATTGGAAGCCAGAACAACATGAATACTTGTAACAGCAAGAAGTTAATGTTCATGATAAGATTTGGAAAAAAAGAAGAAAAAACTATGTTATTTTTCAGTGTTAGATGCTATAATTGTGGGGGACTGTTGCAAAAAGCGAGTAATTAACTAACTAGGTAATTAGAAGCATGCAAGAAAAACCAACGTTACCTAAATTTCCATCTAGTCATGCAGTTTCTGCTTATAGAAATCAGAAAATGCCCAGAATACCTAGCATACACAAACCTAAGGAATTCAAGGAATGACGGGAAACACATTTGTTGAACTAACTGTTTTGATTACGTAACCATCACAAACCAGCAAAAATTTATTTGAGAAACCAAATAGTCTTGACAGTTGCGTACCAAGGGCTTGCCTCTTGTGGTATGAGGACATATAAGAAACCAAATGAGTATTTGTTTGCACTGGAAGATTGTCTAATGAGTCCAGATCACTCTCTGAAAATTCTCTCAGTAATGCATTTGGTGAAACAGCATCCAAATTTCCTGAGCTGCTTGTGACTCTTGGATAAGATGAATCACCATTTGGAGTACAAGTCACTAAAGCATGCCATCTGCTAGCTACTGAAGCAATACCTTGAGCCCTGTGAGAAATTTTAGCAGCTGCATGCAAGCAAAGGACAATACCAACAACCTGAACAACTGAAGAAACCTGCCAAGTTGTATAGATGTTTGAAACAATTATCCAATCCCATAATTTGTAATAAAATTATGAACATCTATGACGTCAGGAAAAATGAAATTCCACTATACTTACAGCTAAATCTCCGGCATTGATGAAATTGACTATTTCGCTATACCCTGTGGTTTGAAAAAGCGCCACAAACTGACTTGCTGTGACAAACAGGAATATCAATAGAAGATATATCCGGAACCTATGGCTGATTTTGGACAGATAGTATCGTAGGCGAACATGTTCCTCCAGATATACCAAAGCTTCTGTATCTCTTTCAAGAAGTTTAACATAGTCATCGAAGTGAATAACTTGTAAATTGCATACCAAATTGAACAAAACGCAGGCAGACAAAAAGATTGTGGTCAAATAAGTCCATGATATAATTGAAGCTAACGTAAAAATAACAGATTTCCATATTGAGCCATGATGAACATATACAAATCGAATGATTTCACGTGTAGCCTTTGCAATGAAGCATGGGAGTATCCACCAAAGCAACAAGCAGAAAAACGCCTGTCAAAGATAAGTACAGAATGAAATTATCACTACAGTATTTAAAAGAGATGCACTCAAGCAAGTACTTGCGTAAGCAATACTATAGGACTAAACATATAATGTTGTGGCTTGTTAATCATAATAATATTATTTACCAACTTCCAAGTATCAGCACGCTTAAAAACCACATATGCAATTTGTGATGACCAGTGTAAGAGATAGTAGGGCTAGAAGCCTCTCTACTCTAACACTAATCAAAGCTCATTTTTATGCAAGAAAAAACAAAATTAACAAGTTGATATTAACTTCTTTCACCAAATGATCCTTGCTCATCTTATCCCCTAATGCAACTTAGTGCACCAAGATTAAGGAGTTATATCACAATAATGGTAGCCAGAGAAAACTATTTCACTATTCAAACAACTAATACATGGTATATGCTCTTCATAAATAGGCCAGCATAAAATCGTTGGATATATGTAAGGCATAAATCTATGAGGGATCATTTAAGGCACAAGCAGAAGACAATAATGAATGTATTCTTGAATTTAAGAAAAATTTCAAGATTTCTGAACAGGTAAGAAAAATTGGTTTTGATTGCAATGAACTTCATGGTAAAAATAGAATACTTTGTCCGTTAGAAAAAAACCTGAAAAGAAAAGTCATTCAGTGTTATTCATAGTCTAATGTCCAGCATATTTTAAAGACTTCCAAGGAAGACGCATGATAAAGACAACTATCATAGAATGCTGCTCTTTCTACCAAAGCCCAAGGTACAACATTTTCCAATTCACTAGCAGATAAGGAGAACAATAGATGTTAAATAGCAGTCTAATAATAGGAAAAAAATGACGTCAGTCTCATATTCTTTAGATGATGTCATCACAATTAAATTGCCTTTGAAGAGATGTTGCTTTGAGTTTGTCCACCTAATAATAATTGATAAGGCTAAAATTCTTAATGGTACATTTTAATTGACAGCTGAATCACTGCATCACTCATTTCATTAGAAGCTCGTAACAAAGTCCTGTTGCTTCTCCACATCCATGCGTTCATAGGTCTGCAGAACTTGCCCATTCTGTTTTTCAGTTGCTAAATTAAATAATTTGTTATACAGGCTCGAAAACTACCTCACTCTTAATTGCTTGGCTTATATGGAGTGAATAAATTGTCCATGTAAGCACATGAATCTCCTCAAGAAAAGACTACATACATTGTTTCCAAAATGCATTAAATTTTGTCATTTGCATAATTTAAACATGAAAAACTTCATTTTAAGGAAACCATCTAATGGAATACAGTTCTTGAATTACATGCCAAGAATTTTGTAGAAGTTAAGTTGCATTGTTATAACAACTCATAGTACATGCCCATAACCTTCATTAAGCTAAAGCTTTGGTGCTTGAAAACCTCCTTTGCTTGCTCACAAGCTTATCTCACATGGCAACATAAAAAAAAATGAACACTATTACTTTCAACTGTTGTGCCTATTAATAGAAATTTTGACCACATGGTACTGAGTAAAAAAATAACAAATGGGATCATTAAGACCCCCATTCAAGAGGCAAAACTTTAACAAGAGCGTCTTTCTGCTAAAATCATCCGTGAGTTAAACTAGTAATCTTGATTGAAGTAAGCGATTGGTTAAATCCAAGTCTCCACTCTAAATTCAAATATCATCACAACTTCGACTCTAATTGACAAATGAACTGAAAAATCAGTAGATCACAAACAACAACAACAACAACAACACACACACACACACACACACACACACTCACACATAAAGATTAAAGAGTAAGTTGAACAAATTGGACAAGAAAATCAAATAAGAAGTCAAACGGAAATGAATTTCATCGTCCTTTTTCTCCAAAACATCAAGAAGCCAATTGCATCGGCTACACGGATCATACATCCAACAAATCAGAATAAGAAAATTGATAGAGAAAACAATAAATCGTTCAAATCCAAACAACATCCGAACCTGAATCCTCCGAACATACTGCGTCTGGAACCGCTCGAGATGGCCGTGGTGCTGATCCACGAAAAGAAACCTCCTCATCCCATACTTGAAAAGATTCCGAGAAACACAACCCAAGGAAACCCCAGCAAGCACCGCCTCGAAGAACAAAACCCAAAAACTCGAAGCGATCGATCTGGTACTCGTCGCAACGGGAACCATAGCAGCGGGAGAAGTAGATGCAGAGGGTCGGGGGTGACGATGCCAAGAAGAAGAAAGGCGAAGCAAGAGAGGACGAAGGAAAGGGAGGATGAGGCATGGTGAAAGCCAAGGACGGCGAGGAAGCACTCAAGGCGGTGGAGGGCAACGTCGAGGTGGGAATCTGCAGCATCGAGGAGGGGGGTTTGGGTCTCCGGCGGCGGGTGATCGCCGGCGGGGGCTAGGGTTTGGGGATCAGCAGCCATGAAGAGAGAGAGAGAGAGAGAGAATATTTAAAGCATCGTCGTCCCTGATGGAAACGGACGAGGGTGGGCGGGAGGGTGTAAAAGAAAACAGGCAGGAGAAAACGGTGGAAATGGAATTGGAGAGTTTGTTTTCTCTGGAAAGCTGTTTTTTGTTTTCTGTTTTCAGGGGTATATTTACAAATAAATTGAATTTTAAGGGTACACCATTAGAATTTGGTTTTAGTGTATGTATACATTTACATACTCGTATATATATATATATATCTATATGTATATAGATAATTTTTAATTTTAAGGGTACACCATAATATTTGGTTTCAGTGTCTGTATATATCATAGAACAGTGCACAATAGTTGAATTGAAATCTATTAGTTGATACAAACTTTCTTAGATTTTGAATCTATGAACATTCTCAAATGGCGGGTGCTATATATATGGCATTAAATCATTTGTGGGGGAGTGAACAAAGTATTATATTATTAGTGCAATCACGATCGAACGGTTGAGATGAAAATACTGTGTATATTATTTTTTTGTTTTTAATATTATTCATCCCACTTTGTATGACATCATTGCTTACAAATCATTGTTCACTAAAATGAATGATTTGAAACTATTGGATTTAAATTTAATGGTTGGTAGTATCGGGGTTCCCATCAATTCAACAATAGAAATTTTTAGAGAAAGCAATGTAGTAGAGTTACTGTTCATGTTTGTGGTCACACACTAGCCCGCACACCCTTTTACTAACAAACCATTGCATCAAAGATACTGTTCACTAACACTGTTCAACACAATGTAGCAAAACTACTATTTATGTGCGGCCTTTGTGCGGGCTCAAAATGCCTGTACAACTCTCTGCCGAGTCTGTAAGGCCGCACACTGCCCACACAGCTTTCTGCCAAGCTTGTGTGGCCTCCTACGTGGGGGATAACCCCCTAATAACAATACAACTCCTACAAATGCGAAAACAACCCCTCTTTGTGGTCTAAAATGAGATTATAAACTCTAAAGACGACAAATACGCATACAATATGCAAGACACTGAATTTAACGAGGAGCATCCTTCAAATCGAGAAAAAAACCACGAGACTCCTTAGAGCCACTTGAAATGCTTCACTATATCAATAATGGGATACAAGAGTGTGTTCTCTCTTGATACAACTAGAGGATTACAACAATGAAGCAAGATGCTCACAAACATAACATACAATTCATCAACTCTATGATGGATAACATGAACATCAAGAAGAGATTAAGAGAAGATCAAAACCCGTGTAAGTTAGGGAGAGCCACCCACAAGGATTCTTTACTTGAAATCGGGCAAGAATCGCACCGATTTCTATCGTCGATCTTCTTGCTTGCTCAAGCCCCTAACTCTCTTTCTTCTTTCTTTTTTTCTTGGTTTCTATCCTCTCTTTTGTTCGACCCTCTTTCTTTCTCACTTGGATTTAATCCTAATGGCAAAATACCCACTTTGCCCTTAAGTGGCTTTCCTGTTGATGAAGATCCTTTTTCTTTAAGGTATTTAGCTAAAGCCCAACTTATTCCCATGATGATGGTTAAATTTATATCCAATAATAATCAATAGTACTGAAGCACATTAATGAACCGTAACTTTGCATATCACACTTATAAATAATAATGGTTAAATCATGATCTAACGGTCATTATCAAACATCCCTAATTTTAAAAAATACAGAAATAGTTAGAAAACTCATTATATATATATATATATGTAATTATAGGATTTTCGGTAATTAATAAGTAAAAAAATGCATATATAAAGTTATGAGAGTATTTAAAGAATAAATTCTATTTTTCTTTAATTTTTCTAAAAGAAAAAAATGAGTATGAAACAAGGTGTATGAGGGTATACCTTGTCATTT